>NC_090448.1:1067809445-1068110014 GCF_031143425.1 Pleurodeles waltl
TATTGCTCAAATGTGGGTTTACCTTAAATAAACGAAAGACAAGAGGCATCTGGCAAAGCAGGAACAGTCTGTTCAATTAAACGCAATGGCCAGGATAGAGCAGTACAGAGTAGGGGTCTGATGACTGTCTCTCAGAGTTACAGAGTTTTGAGCTTCTTTTTATACATTATCTTGAGGTGCAATAAAATGATTGCATACATTCTTTGAAAAAAGAAATCTGGGCCGAGTCACAAAGCCATAAATCTGACCATCTGATATAGTGTGCAGATGGTTCTCAACCTTGGTGGACAAAGTGTGGGCCAGTAAATAATATGTCCATTTGTCTGGCATGGGATGCTCATGATCACTGCGTGGAGTGTGTGTCTTGTCTTCTGATTGGCTGTGTGTTCCTAACCTCATGTGGCATCTAACTTTATGGTGTTTTGGGAACGTGTACCCCTTCGGGAAAATGTGTTTTATTGGGAGCCAATTTCCTAGGACCTTTGTGGTGTTGCTGTCCATCAGGGGAATTGATCTGGGTATTTCCTGTTTGCACCTTTGTCTATGGGCTACATGTCAGCCCACCTGTGGTCTGTCAATCAGTTGATTCAAGCCAAGGTTGCAGGGTCTGCTTGAACATGTACTTTTGGCTTGGGTTGACAGGGAGGTAATGTCAGGTGGAATTGACAATAGCAAAGAAAGTTTGATGTAATGCTGGCACATAGCACATATCATGGCATAAATTGACATTGTTTTTATGCACATCAACATTGGCATACAGTGGAATACAATAGAGTGAGGTAGTATACAGTAGATTAATGTGGAGTGGAATAGAGTATAGCGGAGTAGCATCCAGTGGAGTAGCGTACAGTGGAGTGACAGAGATTGGGGTGGATACAGTGGAGCTGTATACAATGTAATAGTGTAGAGTGAAGTGACAAAGAGTGGTATCTTGTACAGTGGAAAGGCATTGAGTCAAGTGGCATAGAGTGGAAAGTGTATAGTGGAGTGGGTATAGTGGCATGGCATACGATGTATGTGAAATTTAGTTGCAATGTAGATTATGGAGTGGAGAGTAATGCAAAACAGTGAAATGCACTGCCTTACATTTCTCCAGATTTAATAATCAGCAGAGTGCTACACACAGTGGCCTTGTGTACCCTTGTAGAGTTGACTTAAGAAAGAATTATGTACCAGGGCACACCGTGAAAGTCCAAAAAGTCCACTCCTTACTGTGCTTGAAAATCAGCGCACAACAAGTGTATGTAGTACGTCATGAGGATTTTATTCATCCAATGTCATATGGATCCAATCAAAGCAACAACTAGTCCAATGACAAGACAGCCGACATGTGTTTCGTCAATATGACTTCCTGAAGGCCAAAGTATAGAAACTTAACCAACTGCACGGATTCTGGCAGATATCGTGTATCCTGGACATACTGAGAGTCATATGTGAGAAGTATATATGGAGCGTATGATATGCTCTATACAGTCCAGAGCTACGACCTTGACAAGTCATAGTTGTAAGGGTCCACAAATGTGTGATGGACCCTTTGGACTTTCACGGTGTGCCCTGGTACATAATTCTTTCTTGATTGAGGCTGGTTGTACCAACCAACAGGATTGCACCTGAAGTGGTTGGGTGCAGTACCAGTTGGCACCCTTGGCAGGACTAAGCATATTATATGAACAATACTCTTATATGCATACTTAAGTTGGTGTGAACCATCAGCATAGCCACTATTGTTTATGTATCATATATCTGACTTAAGTATTGCATTGCCTGTGCAACACCAATCCAGTAATACAACTAGGCCTAAGTCATATTTTGGGCCATGGTACAACAAGATAACTTTGCAGTATACCGTGGTACATGGTGATAACAAGTCAGTATGTAATTGGGTAATGGCTATTTTTAGAGAATGAATCAGCAGCCATATTGTGTTTACTACACTTTCGCTGTGTTCAGTGTTGGGGGCTTAGATATAGGTACATAGTTGTGAAGAGCTCCGAATCCTGGAGGTCCTGGTTCTTGATATCGACAGCGAAGAGCTCTGAATCGTGGAGGTCTTGGCTCTCATCATTGAGGGCGAAGAGCTCCAAATCCTGGAGGTTTTGCTTCACATAGTCAACGGCAAAGAGCTCTGACTGAACTCTTTGTCATCAATGACGAAAACCAAGGCCTCTACAATTTCACCAAGGCCACGTGCTAAAGCAAGCAATTGTTCCTGAACCAAAGGCTGGCCTCCCAAGGAGCCTTGTCTGACTTAAAGGAAAAAAGAACCAAAAGAGTGACTAAGTAAGATAGTAACATTTTGACTGAGACCTACAGCTTAGCGTATCTGACTTGGGCTCCATTGCGGTCAGCCTCAAACCTTGATTTTGACCCAGACAAGCACTACCTGATAGCCAGAAAGAATTTTTTTTTAATTTATTCTGTAAAAATCAATATTTCTGGTTCTCTACATTGGACTTTTGTCATGTTGGTGTAATTTTAAAGATACACATATTTCCTATTTGTATAAATTGGTGCTGGATTTTTATTTTGTATTGTGTTTTAATTATTTACTGATTTGTTGATATTAAATACTTTACATACCTGTCTCCTAAGTTAAGCCTAACTATTTGTAGGCCAAACTACCAAGGGTTGAGCAAATATTTTATTGAGACCCTGGTGGACCTTATTTGTGACACTAGTGTTATTACTAAGTGTAGGTACCCACCTGCCATTAATAATAAAATTAAAACATTTGCCAACACTAACCATAAGTACAGAGCAGCAACCAGATTTTATGTGATTACTTTCTTTTTATCTATTATATTTGTTATGTATTTGCCTAAGTGGTTTACATAATCATGTGACCATAAATCTGTCTTTTAGTTTTTCATGTAACAATTCTCAAACTTGTACATATGCAGTCTAGTTTATTTTTCAGGCCTCCTAGCTACTTTTAGTTAAGTAGGATTGCGTTACACATGAAACTCAAAAGTGAATGAAAGGCAATTTTTGCTTCCATAAAAATTAAGCGTATTTTTTTTTTCTAATGGCCAATTATCATTTCCTCCATATATTATTTAGTATAGCCACTGCTCGGTTACTTTTCAATTATTTTTGCCCAGGAGTACATAAGTAAGATGTTTTTTGTTTGGCTTGTTGGGAACAGTTTTATTTTGTGAGCCAGAGAGCATGCATAGAATACCTATGTAGAGTAATGTGTATTCGGTTTGTTATGTATTTGCTTATAGACTTCCATAAGCATTTAATGATAAATGGAAATGGATCTTTTAGTTGTTCATGTGGTAAACTTTGCATATGTAGTCTAATTTTTTCTTTGGGCTGCATTGCCTCTTTTAGGAGGATTGTGCTGAACATTAGGGTCAAAGTGAATGAACAGCAATCATTGCTATTGTTATAAAAACTGATTTTTTTTTTCCTAGTAGTCAATTATAATTTCCTTCAAATAGTGGTCTAATAGGAAACATAGCTATGTGCAGTACTGTGTATGTCACATGTAGTAGCCATCCTCTACAGCTGTTAGGTGTGAGGAATGAGGAGAGTAAGACAATCACCAGTGTACCGACCACTTGTAGACCTGCACATTATGGAGGAAAGGCATGCCATACAGACACATTGTCTGAATTGTCATTCCATCATGGATCTATGTGACCAGATGAAGGCAGATCTGATGTCTGCCATTCGCAATCCCTATAGCATACCTCCAATCGTTCAAGTTTTGTCAGTGATACACTTCTTGGCCACAGGGTCCTTCCAGAATACAGTGGCTCTTATAGCAGGGATGTGTCAGCCCATGTTCAGTTTGGTTTTGAAGGATGTACTATGTGCATTGTTGAAACACCTGGACAGCTACAGCAGGATTCCCCACAGAGTTGGCCTATGTGAAGGCAGACTTTTATGAGCTGGGATACATTCCACATGTGGTAAGAACCATTTATGGCACCCATGTAGTCCTGGTCCCTACCAGTGCAAATGAACATATATATATAGGAACAGGAAGAACTACCACTCAATCAACGTTCAGGTGGTGTGTTTGGCAGACCAGTACATCTCACAAGTCACAGCCAAGCATCCTGGATCTATGCATGATTCGATCATCATGAGAAACAGCAATGTCCTGCTGCTAATGACATGACTCTACAGAGAGGGCCTGGCTGGGTGGTAAGTTACCATGGAACTGTGTATTTACAATTTATGTCTCCTGCCATCAAATTAAAGCATGTCAGACATACATGTTTGTGTTGTTTTCACATTGCGTTAACAGATGACTCTGGCTATCCAAACCTGCCCTGGCTGTAGACACCAGTGAGGTACCCAACCATGTCAGGAGAAGTCTGCTACAATGAGGCCCACAGGGGGACACGCCATGTAGCAGAGCTGACTTATGGCTTCCTAAAAGCAAGATTTAGGCGCCTTGACTTATCTGGAAGTGCCCTCCTCTACTCGCCCCACAAGGTATATCAGATAATAGTTGCCTGCTGCATGCTCCACAATGCATCCCTGAGATGCCAGATAACATTGATAGCAGATGAAGGGGAGGCAGCTGAAGCTGTGGCTGGTAATGCTGAAATGCCAAGTGATGACGAGCTAGAGGAAGATGGAACAGGTGACTCTATGGCCGGTCTCATCATTCAGTACTTCAAATGACACACAGGTATGTGGAATACACCTATTGTACAGTTGTTCGTGTGCAACCAGATGTTTATTATTGGCATCAGACATCCTTACTTGCTTCTTCTGTGGAGGTGTTATTGGCCCCACTGCCTATGTCTGAGTTGTGAATGCAGACTGAAAGTTTGTATTGTGTACAGGAAAGATTCTTCTGGATTCACATTTCTTGTTGTAGCAGATGCTAACTTACACCTCTGGCACTGAATTCACAGATCTGAGGTGCGTTATGTGAATGTCCTATCCTCTTTCCCTTTCACTCACTGATATGCCTGGGACCTGTTTGGCTCTACAACCTTGGCTTGGGGAATACTGTGTCAGAGGCAGCTGGGAACTGCTGACAGACATGAGAGGTGTGCATGACAGACACCTGGTGATATAGGTTTAGTGCCAGTGGGGTGTGAGGTTAATGGTTCAACCATCATAAGATTGGGGTGGTAAATGGTTTCTTCTCTTCTTTCACCTGTGGGGTGGAGGAGGATGGCAAATGGTGAATCATGTGTCTGGAAGAGTGTCTGGCACATGTGTTGAGATTGGATCATGGCCTCTCACTTCACAATAAGTGGAGTAAATTGTGATCACCATTGTACATAGTTTTAACGTTGTTCTGACTTTGCAGTCCAAGGTGCATGTCACTGTAGACTGACATAGTTGAGTGACTAACTTGCAGGTATGAGGCCAATGTTTGTGTATGCTTTCAGTACTGGGTTCCTCTGTTCTGATATTTGTGTGTTCCATGTTGTAAGACGAGGCCTCTTTTAGACCCCACTTTTTGCCTGATGTTGATGTGTTCTAGAAGTTGGTAATGCCCAGGGCCCCTGCAAAATAGGTTCCCTGGGCCAGAGTTCTCTCCGTAAATCTGTTGTGATGCTTGGCACAATTGGATACACTCTTAAATACCCCCACAAGTCCATAGTAAATGGGTATCCCAGCACCCAGGGCACGAGATATTAAGAGTAGACCCCAGGGGGCAGCAGCACTGATTGTGCCACCCCCAAGGGCCCTGCACCCTGATGCACGCAGCATTACCATTGCAGGCTGAGTGTATTGGGGCAAACCTAAAAGGACAAACTCGACATGGCACAATCTCTGTGTGCCCTGTCCACCCTACACTGCACATATTATGGGCAAGACACCCCTCTGGTAGGCCTTCCAGCCGTAAGGCAGGGTGCGACATACTATATCTGATGGCATAGCTGCATGAGCAATATACCCCCACTGTGTCCTTGCCAAACCTAGGACATAGTGAGTGAACAGAGCAGCCATTTTAAATGCATGTATTGGACACTGGTCAAACACGAGTTTCCCAGTTACATGATGGCCACTCTGCACCCTCGGTTTTTTGGTATCAAACAACTCAGAATGAGAAATCCAAACTGGTGCCAGTATTGGATTTATCCCTAAATGTACTCAGGGGTCCCCTTAGCGGTGCCCCCTGCAAAAGCTTACCCTAACTGGTAGAGTTGCTGACTGGTTTCATCCAGCCTGCCACTCCAGACAGCCAATCTACAAACCTGGGGGAGAGCCATGGCTCGCTGGTTTGTGAGAAAATACCCTTCCTGGGTGGAGGAGCTAACACCCCCTCCCTCAGGAATGTACGACACCCTGGCGGTGAGCTTCAAAGGGCTACAGCCCCTGAAACTCGAGCCCCGAGCCTGCTGCTAGCAGCAGAGGGCTTCCCCCTTGCAAACTCCAACTTTAAGCGGGAGCCAGGGTGAGAAACCAGACAAAGTGTTGGAGGAGTGGCCTTACTGAGCATGCACCACCCCTTAGGGCTGGTATGCAAAGTGGACCCTCTGATTCAGTTTTCTCCATCTTGGAATGGAGGAAAACAGACAATGAGGTTTAGGGAAGTGACCCTTTCCCACAGGAAGTGGTCACTGTAGTGGTTGTAGCCACCCAAGTATACGTGTCACATTGGCCACTACCAGGTTCCCCCTAAAACACCCACTAAATTCAGTATTTAGTGGGCTCCCCTGGACGAAGATATTAGATTTGAAAAGGATCTCAAGAAGAAAAGAAGACCAGCACCAAAGAACCCTCCAGGATGAGAACAGAGGACCTGCTGCACCAGAAAAGGCACCAAGACCCCTGCTTGCTGCACCAGAGTACCGACAATTGCGACTGCAGAGGAGGTGAACACTGGACAACCCCAAGAAACGCAGGTGACCTCCAGGCTTCAAGGGTCACCCCAGATCTCCCTCCTGAGTGGAGGCACCACTCAAGAAAAGCAAGAAATCTGCAAAGGACCAACAAACCAGTGAGGGTCACTTCACTAAGTCACCGATATCTCTGTGACAGGAAGTCACAGCCAGACCCGATGACACACCAACGACCACCCTGAAGTGCCCCACAACTGTGCCACGTTTGGTGGTACTGTGCCCTCCGGTGGCCGAGATACACCAATACCCTAGGTACGGGTCAGCTGACATCGGACCAGTGGAAAACCAGCTCTCCAAGAGCTGAAAAAGGATGAGGAGGAAGCCCCTGTGAGGGACTTCAGCAACAGCCTGGATCTCCGACCAGAGTGCCCCTGTTGTCCTATAAGTGACCCACAAAGAGACTCACCTCCAGCTCCAGTGGACTCTGTTGTGCACAGCATCCAAGACCTCCAAAACGTCCTGCACCTGGCTGCCCTGGGCCTTGCATCGCAGGGTCTGCTGTGTGCCCCGGGTCCCCAACCCCTTGTGACCTCATCAGCCCAAGAGGACCCCCCAGGCACCAACTTCAAATCTGCAAACCAGCTCCTTCTCCAAGTGGCCCCTCCAGGTGGCCCTGTGCCAAGAACCTATGCAACACTGTTACCGCCGGAACTGGGAGCTGCCCGAGACTCTCCAGCTGGCACAGTGTGCCCACCAACTGCTGCAACCACCCTGCAAAAGAAGAGACTGGTAACTCAACTGTGCAATTTTTAATGCATTTTAAAAAGTGACTGCCTATTGATTCCCATGGTGCCTAATTATACACAGAAAGACTAACTTTGCTAAAATTTTAAAAAGTTATAACAAGAAAAGTACTTAACGAATTCTAAAGATTTTGGTCTTAAAAATTATATAAAAGTCTGAAGTATTTTTTAAAATTCTGGTCTTGAGTTATTCATTGAGTGTGTGTGGTGCATGATTGGATTTGTGAGTACAGCAAACACTTAGCACATCTCCTGGATTAGCCTAACTGCTCGACCAGCTACCTTCAAAATTGGAGCATTAGGTGGGCTGATTTTTACCTCTGGAAACCACTGTGTGGGTGCCCTGACCATCTGCATAGTATGCTTGGTTTTGCACACTGCATAGAGGTCCAGCCACCAACACATGGTATATATGAATTATGAACTATGGATATGTAAAGAGCCCATACCAGGTCATATAGAGGAGCTATCAGTTAGGCCCTGCTATATAGTTGGATCACCATGAGCCTACCTTCGGAATCCTGTATCTATGCATTTTATGAAGGCACTGCATGCATTCTGATGGTACTCTCTGTCATGATGTATTTGTTGATTGCAATATTGACTATACATTTGTATTGAACTAGATTGCGACCAGTTCAATATCTGTCCTTTGACATTTCTGTTGTTAAAAGTCTCCTGCCGGAGGTATCTCCATTGGATATCCATTACAATGTCGGTCCTAACATGGGGGTGGATTACCACATACAAATTGGCGTGCATTAGTATTGTGAATGGATTATAAAGGACAAATACACAGCACCTGTGGTTTAGTGTGCTTTTTGTGCATATAAAGAGTAAAATGTAAACATAATACTGACAAATATGTACATAACAGTGATGGGTGAAGTCACGGTGGATGATTTCATCAGGGTAGCTGCTACACCAGTTGGTAATACAAGTCCAGTATCTTGTACCAAGAGAAAATGGAATTAGGTTTCAGAACAATCAACAGGGTATATCTCTGGAACACACAGAGGACTAATCAGGAGAGGATCACTTCCTGGCAGTGGGTTTGGTCTTGACATCTGTTTCTGCTGAATGCCTGGGTGGACGTCTGTGTTTGTGGGGGGTATATCAGCTACAGAGGGAGAGGTGTCTGAGGCATGAGGTCCCCCGGGCAGGGCCTCCATTCCACTAGCAGCCACTGATGTTCGAGGGGCAGAAGTTACATTACCATTGGAAGGTGCCTGATGTTGTGTGGAGAAACTATTCAGGGTGGCATTGATGTCCCTCAGCACCCCTGTAATGGTAGACATGTGGGCATTTTGTGCCTGCCACTGCTGCATGTCTTCCTGGTGGTGGTCCCTCTGCAGCCTTTGGTTTTCCCCCAACATTGTGGTGACTTGGGCCATCCTGTCTTGAGAACCTTGGTATGCTCCCAAGACTTGGGAGATGATTTTCTTGTCAGTGGTGTCCCTTTGTGGCCTCATCCTCTGGCCCACAGCATCCCTCCCACATGCCCTAACCCCACATGCCTGTGCTCCTGCACAGTGTGCCCACTCCCAGTGGTTGGAGGTCCATCATTGTCTGGGGTCACAACAGGAGACTTAGGTACCTGAACTGGGGGGCATAGGATGGAAGACACTGCCCTTAGGACACAGGTTTAGGGTGAATGGTTGCCAGTGATGTTGATGCAACAGAGTTGGTAGAAGTTGCTGTGGGCAGGGATGAGGCTGAGAGTCATCGAGTCCAGACATCCAAAGCTGTTGCCCTCACTGCGGCCCTCATCCTGAGGAGGACTGATAGTCTCAGGTATCCTGTCCATGGTGGCAATGGCAAGGTTACCTGTGGAGGGAGTGAGACACAGAGTTGAGTTCATAATGCGTTTATTTGCATTTGTATGAGATGCAGACAGTGGCCTAGCATGATTTCCTGCAATGACATTGAAAGCTGCTGTTCAGCATATCTTTGCTTCACATACAACTTTGTGACTCGATTTCCATGCTCCATGTTTTGAGTTGTTATAGGGGGAAGACAGTAAGTAGATATGCAAGGGAAATTGTCCTGTATGTAGATGTGCATGTGCTTCGACTCAGCCTCCTTCCTTTCCAAACCAGGTCAGTCTATTCTTGGTTTTAGAAATGTTATCTGTGGCCAGTAGGAATCGTCACTCATCTGTAGCTGTGTTTTGCTCTGGTTGCTATTCTGGGTGTGCCATTGCATTGCTATCATTGCCATGTATTGGCCTCACTGAAACAATTTAGATGGTATTGATTGTAATTGAGTTGTACATGCATTATATGTGATGTGTTGTGCACATTCCTGGTTTTCACAATGATGGTTTAGTGCATTCTGGGAATCATAGTGATGTAATTGGCCTATAGTTCACGTGCCATTTCCAAGGGATGTGAGGGCCGTTCAGTAGAGAAGTGGCATGCTAGAAAGGGCTATTAGGTGATATGGTGAGAGGTGTAGTGGAATTGGGTGGGATTGGGTGGTGTGGGAGCATACAGGCCAAGACAATTGTTTGACATATACGTTGTGGGTACTTACCAGACTCCAATCCCCCCAGTATGCCTGAGAAGCCCTCTGAGTGCAGTATGTCCAAGACCTTCTCCTCCCATGATGTAAAGGTAGGGGGAGGAGGTGGGGGCCCACTGCTAGTCTTCTGTACGGCTATCTGGTGCCTGGACGTCATGGAACACACCTTCCCCCCTTGGGTCATTCCACCTCTTCCTGATGTCCTCCCTTGTGCAAGGATGACTGCATAAAGAATTGATCCTATTGACTAACCTTTGCCTTTTTCCTGCAATAGATGTTTGTTAGACCTGTGCTCTGAACAAGTGTCGCTCTATGCTGACAATTTCATCCACCATGATCCTTAACTCGTCATCTGTGAAACATACATGTTTTTGTGGGGACATGGTTGTGGTTGTGTAGACGGTGTATGGGGGTGTTATGAGAGTAAGGGTGCAGTATTGGGTTATTGGTATGGTGTGGGTGCTGGGCTGTGAGTTGGAGACGGCTGTAGCAGATTGTGAGTGCTAGTGATGTGTGTATTGTGATAGTTGTGCTGATGTAGGGTGTGTGTGGAGTGATATGTGTATGTGTGCCTATAGTGTACAAGTACAACATCTTCTCTTTTACACTTCTCGGGGTATGTGTATGGCATTCTGGATGCAAAGGATTGTGGGTTTTGTAGGGGTGTGTTATATGGTGCTGTGAGTAGAAGTGTCTGGTGTGTGGATGTGTGTCAGGTGTGGGGTATTCAAATTATCCATCGTGGTGATGTTTTCTGACAGTAGTGAGTTGTGACTGCTGCATTTCGGACCGTCTATGGTTTTCTACCATGGAAGAACTGCTGTGGTGACTTGTGGATTGTAATTTGGTGGGTGGAATTGTGTCGGGCTTGTGGTGTTTGTGGTGGACCCACCAAGTGTGAGAGACTGAGTCAGCCGCACATCAGTTGGAAGCTGTTGGCTTAACTCCTGGCTAGCCTGCAGTGCCTTTTCCAATCCTAGAAAATAAGAGGTGACTTGGGCACCCTAAACATGACACTCTGACTCCTTAAGAAAGTTGTGGAAACAGATCATACCCCTTTCACTCAGTTGCTCGCACATGCCAAGGCAGGAAACAAGATGCAAAACTAAATTTCAATGCTTTATTTAAAGCAATTTCATCCTAGTGTTAAAAGCTTGGCCTGCAATGATAAGACATATGATAATACAGTGATCATCATTACAATCATGGTAAAGAGAATAAACAACTCCACCATCTTGTATTATAGAAAGCCTAGAGATTTGAAAGATTCCTGCCTTAACCCAATGACTAGATCTGACTGCATAGTGGTTACAACCCTTCTGCCTGTCCTGATCTAAGGAGTTATCCCAACCCCATACCTGAATAGTATAGCAGCGATCTGCCAGTTCCCTGGATGGCAATCCTCTCTGGAAGCTGAAGAGTCAGCACCACAATCAGCAGAGCTGGCTGTAGTGTGGTACTCATCCCAGGATGGTCATGACTGGAATGTCCTCCACCCTCCTTATGCCTATGAGTTATTTATGTTCAGAGTTCGGAGAACAGGCCTAATATAATAATGTGTCTTAATGTATTTTGTGGATAGGAACTGGCTCCTGGGCTCCTGGACTGGCAATACAAGTTAGCATATCATTACCGTAAATGACAGCCTTGAACAGAGCACAGAGTGCATGTTGTACAATGGCTGATAAAATGTGGAGTGCAAACTCTGTCCTCTTAGAAAGAGGCAGCTGAATAAAATATTAAAACAATGAGCAAAAAAGCAGACTGTACTAAAAAATCTGAAAATGAATAAAATGCATGTGAGTGTAAAAGGCACATGCTATGAGCACTAAAGGGGTCCTACAAATAGTACCACGATGCTTGAAGAATACAGAGATGTCAAGAGTGTGATATGTCCATGTGAAAAGTCCATCCAAACCATATGGTTAGACATACACGCATTAACTAACCATGGTGTGATGGAGGAATTAGACTAAACACTTACCTCTGCACAGCTAAAGTAGTTTGCCCCTGCCCTGAATGTAAAAGTGCATAGTTGAGGGGTTCACTAATCTTGTATCAGCCCAATGGAGAAATGGCATTTGAGTGTATGCCATTACATAGGCCTGTGTCCGAGAATGCTGTCTTCTTGGACCAGGAAGCCCACGCAAACTCTGGCCCTCAGAGTAAATATGTTGCAACTGCCTATGACAGGAGAGAGACTGAGATCATGTGTGGTTGGCAGAATGATTTTCATTGAGCATCAGAAGTGTACCTAACCATGTGTCTCTGGTTCACTGCAGTGAGGCCTAATGGTTTCTTAATCTATTCTAAAGGTGTTTTGCTGTATGTATATTAATGCATGTGTAAATATAGCCAAACGTTTGAAGGCCCCAAGGCAGAAGTGTAGCCCTTAACTACCACAGCAAGAATGTATTGTCCTTATCAGCAAAGTTGATCTAATACATTTTTCCTTTATTCAAACAACATTTATTCAACAAGAATCATTAATCAGTCTATTCAGGTGCTCCTACAATAACTGGGCAGAGGAAGTGAATAATGTGACAGATTAGTGTCACATGATATATACAATATGTACACAATTATGGTTAAAAATTAAAGCGATCTTCAAAAACGACCCCTTCAATCCAGGTGTCCTGAAATCACCTATCTCATCATACATTAACCCACAATGAGTTGTGTTGGCGTTTCAACCCCACAAAAAGAACCAATTATTAAAGGGTCATCATCAGGACAAGAATCATATTTTCAGGAAGGACCGTAAAAACACAAGATGTTATGACTTTAATTTGACCTTTTTTTCACTGTATCCTACTTGCAGTAAATGTGTCCCCCCAAATCCAAAGGCATGTTCACTCATATTTTAAATTACAAATGCTCAATCTCCCCGAATGTTGATATTCCTCTCATGTCCAAGTGAGTTATCTTCCTAATTCAGAGTTAATCATGCAAACCATTTAATCAGATATACAATCTGCATAGATTGATTAATGAGTTTACTGTTCAAGAAATGTTGTATGAATAAAGGAAACATGAATTAGCTCAACTTTGTTGATACAGATAATAAATTCTTGCCCTGGAAGTTAAGGGTTACACTTCCCCTTTGGGGCTCTGAAACTTTTTGCTATATTTACACATCCGGGTCCTAGGTTTTCTGGGTTTGCCTCATTTTTTCAAACTATTAAAAAGTGTGCATGATAACACAATGTGCAGAACAAATGTGCCTGTGGAAGGCATACAGAAATCTTGCAAAGTGGAACAGTGTGCACATTCTGAGAGTGTATCTGCTGCAAGAGTGTGTTCATCTTCTACTATCAAGCACAGGTCCAAGAGAGTGAAATCCAAACATTGTGCACTAACTGTGTGTGCTGCACGTTATGATGTTTGTTTATGTCCAGCACATGTGGATCATGGTAGAGTTCCACTAATGTCCTGTGATTGGAAACAGAGGTGCATAGAATGTGCATACCCACACAGTGCAGCATAGATAGCTTACCTACTGCATGGCTGTGCATTAAAGGACATTGCAAATAATGGGATGTACCTAACTGAATTCAAAACAGTCATGCTTTATCCTCTATTACTGTGCTGTTTTGGCTGCCTTTGAAAGCACACTTGCACCATAGAGCAGGGATGCAACTATTGCATGCAGGAATGTATGTGTGCATGAATGGGTATATTCCTGCAAAAAAAATATCCTGTGAGCCAAATTACACTATGTATGTGTGCTGCAGAACTCAGCACAAATAGAGAAATGAAGTGCGGAGGAGATTTTTAGGTCTAGTCCTTGTAATGTCACTCTTGTGAATGTATTACTTACTGGCAAATTTCATGGTTTAACTACTTTGGAATGATTGGTAATGCATATTTAACCATTAGGTGTGCAAAGGTACTTCATACAATGGTCAAGAAGGCCCTCTCTGGTGCAGAGTGAGACAATGTAGTGATTTGCTATACATTGTGTCACTCATGATTAATGACACTTCTCACAGCTACACAAGCTGGCCTTGTCCGGTTCAAACAATATGTTAACAGAGATCCATAGCACATTTGCCCTGGTACATTATGTAAGGCACACACATATTGGTTCAGACATATAGCCCTGAGTGCAGACGTGTCTTTATCATCAAATCACATGCAGACCTTGCTGAGCTTTGTGTGCAAATAAATGGATGCCTATCTCATGTGCCATATTGGTAATACAACATGTGCTTATGAAATATCCAGTAAGTCTGCAAGTTGGGCTGCACACATTCTGTAGTATAGGTGAACCAGCCTGTCTCTGGCTTGCCTAAGTGTGTGTTGCATCTGTAACAGATCTCATGGCAGGATTCCTGAAAGAATGAATGAATAAAGACATTGGGTAGAATAGGAATACAATAGAGTGTCACATAGGAGCATTCTTCACATGTACATATGATTGTGGGGGACATTCAGGTGTATATCCGTGTGACAGATTTGACAACTGAAGTGGGATCAGAATGCTCGGGACTCCAGCTTTGTTATGCTGCCATGTTGCCTGTTGTTCACCAGGATGGGTAAAGAGGAATGCACATGAACTCTTTCAACCCAGACTAACTCATAGGCCATGTGTCGGCCCATCAGTCATGAAGTGACAGAAACATGAACCAATTACACTCAGCAAGAATCACGACCTCAACACCTTCCTCTGTCACACAGACCCTTCAAGTGGTGCCAACCCAGACCACGGCTGTGTCAAGTATCATACAAGCCTGGATGTAGTGACATATACCTTACATAACTGCAGCATCAACGCAGCTACCTGAGACCCCCAAACCAAATTCAAACCACAAAAAGAAAATATTATAGTAAATGTCTCAAAACATTACAATAATTATGTTGTCACACTCACAATAAAAAGATTTAACACTAAGAAATCTATTATGTCACACATAAGCACAATATGAACAGTGAAATGTCACACATAACCAAACTATAACTATAGGACCAGTGTAATGTCTACACACTGCCATTTCCTTATTTTCACATTCCTCTACATTAGATACCACAAATTAGCCCAGTAGCATTGGTCAGAAACCGTGAAACACCCCTTTTGCGTGGTGCATTGCACCAGTTGTGCTGCTGGTAAGCTGCACATCAAGGCCAAAGCATGTATAAAACTGCATAAGTGCCAATGCACTGTGGGTTCATCACACAATGGCAATTTCAGTATTGATGCATCAGAAAAAAATGACACATGTATTGGTGTTTTTTTCTATACAGTCTCTATACTGTGTCTTTGTCTTAACTTTTTGTCCTTTTGCATGTCTTTCTGGGGTATTTTCTTGTAGGGGTAGGTATAGTTGGTAGGGGGTAACATTTTTGCATAGAGCCTGTAGGAGGGATAGGGGCATGTCAGGGAGGAACAGAAACCTCAGCGAGTTAGAGTTGAGAGGACTGATGTGGTTGATTGTGCACTACCTGCCCAGGATGGAGGTGGTGGTGGGTAGGATGAGCCAGGATACCCTGCAAAAGGCAAAAAAGATCTTTGGCAGCACTCATGCTGGCATCACAATACGACCTTCCAGGAGAAGCGGACCTGCATCCAGATGAAGCACAGGTGGGCTAACGTGGTGGCAAGGGAGGCCGATCTAATTAAGCTCCTTGGACTGGAGATTAGGGCACCCATAGGTATGCATGTTTGTTGCTTCTGATGTTTGTGAAAAAAATGGGAAAAAAGGGCTGAGGAAGGCGTCTTGTGGTTTTTTCCATGAAAATGGCATCAACAAAGGGTTTGCAGTGCTAAAATCACCATCGTCCCAGCTTTCAGGAACAGGCAGACTTGAATCAGAAAACTACATTTTTCAACACAATTTTGGCATTTTACTGGGGCATACCCCATTTTTATTATTATTTTTGTGCTTTTAGCCTCCTTCCAGTTAGTGACAGAAATGGGTATGAAACCAAAGGTGGATACCGGAAAGCTAAACATTTCTGAAAAGTAGACAACATTATGAATTCACCAAGGGGTCATTTGCGCAGATCCTACAAGGTCTTCCTCCAGAAAATAACAGCTGAATTAAAAAAATATTGAAATTGAGGTAAAAAAACAGCAATTTTTCTCCACGTTTTACTCTGTAACTTTTTCCTGCAATGTCAGATTTTTTAAAGCAATATACTGTTACGTTTGCTGGACTCTTCTGGTTGCGGGGATATATAGGGCTTGTAGGTTCATCAAGAACCCCAGGTACCCAGAGCCAGTAAATGAGCTGCACCTTGCAATGGGTTTCCATTGTATACCGGGTATACAGCAATTCATTCGGTGAAATATACAGACAGAAAATAGACATCAAGGAAACCATTGTATTTCCAAAATGAGCACAAGAAAAGGTGTTGAGAGGCAGTGGTTATTTGCACATCTCTGAATTTCGGGGTCCCCATACTGGCATGTGTATTACAGGGCATTTTTCAAATAGACCCTTTTTTACACACTGTCTTACATTTGGAAAGAAAAACTGCAGAGAAAAACAAGGGGCAATAACACTTGTTCTGCTATTCTTTGTTCCCATATGTCTACCAATAAAAATGGTACCTCACTTGCGTGGGTAGGCCTAATGCCTGCGACAGGAAACGCAACATGGACACATCACATTTTTACATTGAAAGCTGACGTTTTTTGGAAAGTGCCTAGCTGTGGGTTCAGCCGGCACCTGTGAAAACCTACCAAACCTGTGCATTTTCTAAAACTAGACAACGTGGGGAATCCAAGATGGGGTGACTTGTGGGGCTCTCACCAGGTTCTGCTACCCAGAATCCTGTGCAAACCTCAAAATTGTGCAAAAAATACTTTTTCCTCACATTTTGGTAACAGAAAGTTCTGGAGCCTGAGAGCAGCCACAAATTTCCTTCCACCCAGCATTCCCCCAAGTCTCCCGATACAAATTATACCTCACTTGTGTGGGTGACACAGGTACCTGCAATAGAAAAAGGCCAAAAACCTGTAGAGATTGAGGGGATAGCACAGCAAGTTGATGAGCACATATTTTGTTTTTTATACATCTTTAGGCTTTGGGGACCCACACAAGTGAGGTATAATTTTACTTGGGAGTATGAGGGGAATGCTGGGTGGCAGGAAATTTGTGCTGGAGCGGTGATCCTACAAAGAAAAGTGAGGAAAATATGCTTTTTTAAGTACATTTTGAGGTTTGCAGAGGAGTCTGGGTAAGAAAATGTTGGGAGATCCACACAAGCCACAACTCCCGGGCCTCCTTGGGATGTCTAGTTTTAAAAAATGTCTGGGTTTGGTAGGTTTCCCTAGATGAAGGCTGCACCGGGGACCAAAAACATAGGTGCCCCCCCAAACACAGGTAGTTTTGTAATAGATCATTTTGATGTGTCCACATACTTCTTTGATGTTCCAAACACTAAAATTGTAAAAAGAAAGGCTCTTAGATTATGTTAAAAAGACCCCCCTCCCACCAACCAATTTGGTGGCATGCTTCATCATCGGGGTCCCACCAAAAACACCTAGCGTGTCGCAAGTCTGCTGCGATGCCTGATTACAGTGGAGCAGGTTTTGTCATTTTTACCACACATACTGGTTGGATTTGGCATGAGGGTGAGTGATGGGTTGTAGAACAATTTTTATGACAAGAGATTTCACAAAAATGAAATGCACCGTTAATACCTGAAAGGCCAAAAAACGGAACCAATAACTCACAACTCGTGAGCTGTAAAGCCATGACAAGGCACCAACCGCTTTACAGTCCATTCACACACCTTTCATACATGACATGCACAAGACCATTCACGCTGTCAGCCACGGGCCCAGCACATTACAACACTCGCATCAGCAGACAGTGCCACTCAAGGGCCTATCACTTACACATGCCCACATGCCTGATATAGCAATCACACCAGCTGATAGGCGTGTTGACTGGCATTTGTTTGGCACTGACAGCCAAGCGCCACTCCACGCACACTGCCAGCCAAGTACCACCCCATGCACACTTACAGCCAAGCACCACTCCACACAACACCACCCAAGCGCCACTCCACGCACACCGCCAGCCATCCCATGCACACTGCCAGCCAAGCACCACTCCACACACATCGCCAGCCAAGCACCACTCCACACACACCGCCAGCCAAGCGCCACTCCATGCACACCACCAGCTAAGCACCACTCCATGCACACCATCACTTTTTTTGTTTTTAAACAACAAAAAAACCTCTAACTAATTATAAATAAGTACAAAACTACAAACTCAAAAGCTCTAACTGAATACATGACAGTAATTCCAACGATGAAACTGAACATATGAAAATGTAAAACAGGCAGTTTATGTTCACGGTATTTGCTGTAAATTCTTCTAGGTGAGGTAACTCCTAAAACAGCCAGCCATACACAGTCCAGGCTTTGAAGGACAATCGAGACAGTACATCCGGCTCTCCCTCCGGATAACCCTTCAGGCACAGACTCTAAATTTCTTGGTGGGCAAGTCTTTTTTGGGAGTGGGAGGAATGTGATCAGGAAAGTGGTGATCTTTCAATCCAGCCACATCGTCCACCACTGCTACTCTAGGTACTCTTGCCTGTTCACCACAATAAGTCTCTCTATCACTGATTCCTGAAATTTAACAAATTTCATCCTTGCCTCAGGGAAACAATCCTTGAACACAATAAAAGCAATAAAAGTTGCCAAATGAAGCAAAAGGATGGCCAACTTTTCATACCACACACAAGACTTACGAAGAGCAGTGTAAGGTTCCAACCTCTGATCTACTCTATCAACACCACCCATGTTAATATTCTAGTCCAAATCGCACGCAGGTTTGCTCACTTCCCCAAACTGACCCCAAGCAGTCACAGGGGAAGTACTCTCATCATGGATAGTAGTTAGCATGTACACATCCCTCCTGTCTGAAACTTTCAGAGCTAGCAGCTCATTACTACGCAAGGCACTGCACTGTCCCCTCTCAAGTTTTTCACAGACAAGCTCCCTTAGAAAGCCTTTCCGGTTAGAACGGATTGTGCCACAAGCAACAATGTCCACTCTGAACAATTCCTTGAACAACTGCATTCCAGTGTACAAGACATCTATGTACAAATGGTGTCCTTTGTTAAACATTCGTCTACCAAGTTCCCACACAATTTTCTCACTACCTCCAAAAGTGGGCTGACAACCAGGGGGGTCAATACTGGAATCCCTACCAGTATAGACCCAGAAATTATACACATATCCTGTACTACTTTCAGGCAGCACACATTTTAATTCCATACTGTGCCCTCTTGCTAGGAATGTACTGCTTAAAAACCAAACGCCCCTTGAACAGGACCAAAGACTCGTCCACACCTATTTCTTTGCCTGGAACATACACCTCTGAAAACTGATATCCAAAGGATCAAAGACATGCCTTATCTTAAAAAAACGGTCAAAATCAGGGTGATCTTGTGGCAAGGCTAAAGCATTGTCAACAAAATGCAGCATCTGAAGAAGAAGCTAATACCGATTATGAGTCATGGTTGCAGGAAATATAGCTGTTGCCATCAAGGGACTAGTGGACCAATAAGAAGCCAGTGAGGACTTCCTTATCAACCCCATCAAAAAAGTCAAACCCAAGTACGTTTTCATCTTTTCCAGATTTGTGGGAATCCACTGGATAGCTCTAGACTGAGGCCTAAGTCTGGCAGCGTTGTCCATCAAATACTGCTCCGCATACAGATTAATCTGCTCAACAATATCTTCCAAAAATACACTGTCCATAAACAACTCAAAGAAATTGACAGGCAGAAAGGTTTCCTTATTTACTCTGTACCCTGGGAGACCAGTAAAGGCAGGCAACTGTGGCTGCCTCATGTATGGGGCAACCCAGGTGTCAGGTCTTCCAATGGGAAACCTTTCAGCCCCAGGCTGCTGCACTATTGGCACATCAGTGTCCTCCTATAAAACAGGCCCTTCATCTGCACTCAGAGTAGCCTCCTCATCAGACGATTCCTCTCGGACAGAAAACTCACTGCCAGAATCTCTCACCTCTTCCTTTGCTTCAGATGCAGAGTCAGTCTCATAATCATGGTCAGAAGAGGACTCAAAAAGCATGCCAACAACTTGCTGAGTGGCCACTCTGCGACTAGCCATGACCCTTTCTAACAACAAATGGATTGCCAACAACAACCAGCACTGTCTAAAAAAAGTAATAAACAAAGTGTGACTTTATCACAAAGAGTTATATATTCAAAAACTATACCACTCACTTGCTTGAAAAAGCTAGACTCACCAGGAACTATTCTGCACAGACACATCAAACACCAATGATATCCCACTAAAAAAAAAAAATACAAAAAAAATGAGACATAAGACAACACAAATATAATTGTGCACAAATCTATGGACAATTTCACACACAATCCTGCACTTAGTACAACACCTACAAACATGTCATTCATGCATGTCAGCACTACTCCTTTGGAGTAAATTGCTTTTACTTACCTAAAACATACAACTATGCAAACCGCAGGTCAACTACTGCCAAAACCGCAAGGATCCACAGCAAAGGAAGCAAAAGCATTGAACTAGAATAAAAAGGAGAAATAAACTGTTATAATCACAAATACAAATACTTCACCAGTTGACCATCACCCCTCCACCAAGCATTTACAAATTTTCCCTGGTGCCTAATAGGATTCTTCCCCCCTTTGGGGCAGATGGGACTACAGAAAATAGTCTGATCTGCCCCCAAGGAGGGCAGAAATGGCCATCAGTAATGTGCCCCCTTTGGGGGGTGACCCTTTCCAAAGGGGCTGCCCCCCACACAAAACACACACACACACACACACAAGATCCCTGGTGCCTAAGTGGATTCTGCCCCACCTAAAGAAAATAGACAGAAATGGCCAACACTAATGCCCACCCGGGGCGAGATCGGTCAAAAACATGGACAATCTCGTCCCAGGTGGGGCTGAAACATAAAAAAATATTGCCCCCTGGCAGCGACCCTTGCCTAAGGGTTTGCTGCCCTAGAACATTATTTCAAACAGAGTCCCTGGCGTCTAGTGGGTTTCGACCCCCCCCCGTTGCCAAAACAAGGATATACTTATGCCACCAGGGGAGCGACCCTTGCCTAAGAGGTCGCTCTCCAAAATAAACAAAAATCAATCCCTGGTGGCTAGTGGGTAGATTCCTTCTCCACTATTGCGGGCCACTCAAAACAGGCACAGGGGGAAAGGAAAAACTCTTTCCTTTCACCCTGTGTCTGTTTTCCACCCCCAGCCACCCTCTCAGGAGAAGGACTCACCTTTGATGCGTCCTCTCTCCTAACGTGCTGTAAGCAAATGGCTTCCAGTGCATCCCTGGAATCATTTGATGATGTTGGCGCGCTGTGAGCGCGCTGACATCATTAGATTGGCGAGGCGGGTCGGGGTGGAAGTGGAAGCAATCCCCCTCCCATCCCCGACTGGGGGGTGTGGGAGGGAGGCCCACGGGGGTAGTGCTAGCCATTAGGGTTCAGGGTGGGTGCAGGACGAGCTGGGCTCGTCCCCGGCACAAAGGAACTGTGTGCGGACAAGGCCACCTCACTCCAGGCACTGTAGGGGTTAACCAGTTGGCAAAAAATGTCAGCTAAGGTATGGTATTATGAGATTGCCAATGTATTGGTAACATTTGATTAAATAAAGGTGTCATGTAGTGAAAGAGATTTCTGTTAACAAAATGGATGAATCAATGAACACCTTCATATTGTTTTTATTTTTGTACTGTATATAGGTGGCTGCCAGATCTTAGTTGTTTGTTTTCCGTACACATGTAAGTAACATATTTCCATCTATTCACAAGAATCAGAAATAAAATATTGAGTCATGCTTCAGTTGTGTATCCTGGAATTCTTTTTGCATTTTCCTGAAAATGTGAAGGTGTTTTGTAATACTCCAATCACAATTTGGCACTGTAATGTTCTAAAACACATTTTACACATTGCTAGAGAAATTAATTCTATACATTTGGCTTCCTTCTGTCCAATCTACAACAATATAAAAAATGTGATTATTAGTTTGGCTATAAATAACCCCAAACGACTTCAGATAAAATGAAAAAAGGTATTGTTAGAAATCATTGTTAGTTTTTATGTTAAGGAAGTAGAAAAGCATCTTGTAAGGGCTTTGATAGGATAATTGCATGACAGAATTTTTAGTCTACTTCATACATATATTTATGAGTTAGAGTAATATGCTGGATCACTATACAAATAGGCCTCTTGTCATGGAAGGCATGCTGACTACAATAGTGATATGTTTTTTTACTGCATAATCAGGTGATGAGATGCACTTGTCTTTATGCATTGACTCTGTGACAGAAGTTCACTTTGCCTCTTTAAGTGATAATAAATATAAATTATTTTTGTTCATCCATTTCTGTAAAGGAGGGTCGCAATAGAATTCACCAGCAAATCACTGTGAGAAACATCTGGATGTATGTGTTGGGAAAAGTCCTTAACCATGCATTGTAAACAATGCAGATATTTCCTAAGCAAGTATAACACGCTTGCCCGAACAAAGCACGGCTTTTTCCGTGCCTTAACCACGCATGTGCTAAGCTATGCATATGCATGGTTAAGGATTTGTAGAAGGGGAGGATGTGGAGGATGCGGTGAGGTAAGAGGGGCTGGGGCAGAGGTGGGCAGTGGATAAAGCAGTTAGGATTGGGGTTGGCTATTTTTTTTTAAGCTTAAGGGGCGGGTGGGGGTTTGGGTATTTTTGTTTTAAGGCTTTGGGTGGGAAATCAGGCTATTTTCTTTCTTTTAGGGACAGGAGTGAGGGGGTTTGGGTATTTGTTTTTATTTAGGGCTTAGGGTGGGGGTTGGGGTAGTTTATTTTCAAAGGGGTGCTGAAAGGTTTATGGAAGAGTGGGAGGAGAGAGGAGAAAAGAGAAGGGAGGATAGGGATTGGGGCAGGGTTGGTGGGTAGTTTTTAGCAGTGGGAGTGGATTTAGAGCTTAGAGTGGGTGGGGGTGTCAGGGTACTTTAGTTTTTAGAGGCAAGGGTGGGGGGTTCGGGGTAGCTTTGTATTAGGGTTCCGGGTGGCTGGAGGGGTCAAGGTAATTGAGTTTTTAGGGCCGGGGTGGGGGGGCTTGTTATAGTTTGTTTTTTTTGGAGGTCAGGGCGGGTGGGGGATTGGGGTAGTTTACTTATCGGGGTGAAGATTTTAGGGCTCAGAGTGGGGGGTGTCAGGGTAGTTTAGTTTTTAGGGGCAGGGTGGAGTGGTTGGGATAGTTGTTCTCAGGGCTCAGGGTAGTTTTGGGCCTCAGGGCGGGTTGCATGAAAGAACCACACATGCCGTTTTGCATGCCATTTCCACACATGCTTTTACTAGGCATGATTTTATAACAAAATTTGTTGTAAATGCCTGCGTGGTAAAGGCATGCGTCAAAACAATGCACTCGTGGTTCCCACCAGGTTGTTAAGGTATAAGTTGTTCCAGCATGCGTGGCACCATCATACAACTGTATGTGTTTGCCTGCACTGTTATTCGTAATGCTTTGAACTTCAGAGTAGAAAACTGGCATCTTTGTCTGCAAGCAAGTGTTGTGTTACATTGTTGGGTTGCAAACATCAGTTTCACAGCAAATGTCTCTTTATACTTGGTAGATTGTGAGTGGAGCTACCTACTGTGGGTTCTAAGATCATATTAGTGGCAAAGATCAGCAGAACATCTTAAGGTCTGGCTGCAGAAAGTTTCATCAAGATTACTGTTAAACATTAAGGGGGTGATTCTGACCCCGGCGGTCTTAGACCGCCGGGGCCAGGGTCGGCGGGAGCACCGCCGACAGGCCGGCGGTGCCCCGCAGGGCATTCTGACCGCGGCGCTTTGGCCGCGGTCAGTGCAGGAAAACCGGCGGTCTCCCGCCGGTTTTCCGCTGCCCGTCAGAATCCTCCAAGGCGGTGCAGCATGCTGCGCCGCCTTGGGGATTCTGACACCCCCTACCGCCATCCTGTTCCTGGCGGTTCGCCCGCCAGGAACAGGATGGCGGTAGGGGGTGTCGCGGGGCCCCTGGGGGCCCCTGCAGTGCCCATGCCCATGGCATGGGCACTGCAGGGGCCCCCGTAAGAGGGCCCCGCAAAGTATTTCAGTGTCCGCAAAGCAGACACTGAAATACGCGACGGGTGCAACTGCACCCGTCGCACCTTCCCACTACGCCGGCTCCATTCGGAGCCGGCGTCCTCGTGGGAAGGTCGATTTGCCCTGGGCTGGCGGGCGGCCTTTTGGCGGCCGCCCGCCTGCCCAGGGCAAATCCCAAAATACCCTCAGCGGTCTTTTGACCGCGGAGCGGTATTTTGGAGGGGGAACATTGGCGGGCGGCCTCCGCCGCCCGCCAATGTTAGAATCACCCCCTAATTCTGTTGTAATGCACAAAAACATTGAGTCCTATTCATCTTTACTTACTAAAATAGGGAAGGAAGCTACAAGAATAATTCTTAGAAAAGTTCACAGGCATCATCTACCATCACAGTGCCAGATTTTAGACTGTTTACATCCTGTCCAAATCATTCGGGTCTAGGTCTTCAAGGAATGAGTTACAATGTGAAGGGGTATCTGAATACTCCAACTGTAGTCTTAAAGTTGAAAATTAGAGGCTTGCAGAGTTTCAATAAATTGGTTAGAAATTGTCAATCGATCTCACAGGGTTTTTGTGTACCAAAATGAAGTTTCATGCACATCTCTGTTCATCATTTCTGAATGATCGAAATAAAAATGTGACCCGATCCTTGTCATCATTGCTCTGAGTGATGAACTACTCCCTTTTGTCTCTTTTGTTTGTTTGGGGAGTCTCCGTTATTATTTTGGGGAGACATACTCATAAACGTTCTGCATTTTATTATATTGATAATTATATAGTTTGCCCAGTCCTTAGGAAGCCTAAAGCTCTTTTGCATGTTTGACTAAAAGACTACCCTGTTGTACATGAGTAGTAGGGTTCGTCCCACTCATGGCTTATATTAGAAGAATATTCAATCAATCAATCAGGGGATTTGTAAAGCGCACTACTCACCTGTGAGGGTCTCAAGGCGCTAGGGGAGGAGGGTGGATCTGCTAATGCTCGCCGGTGGTTGTTCTGCGGATGCGCGGGATGTAGGTGAGGGCAAGGCCAGCGGAGCGAAGCTGTTGGGTTGAGGTGTAGAAGGAGAGCCATCTGTTGAGGTATTCTGGTCCAGTGTTATACAGTGCCTTGTGAGCGTGGGTGAGGAGTTTGAATGTGATTCTTTTGTTGATGGGGAGCCTGTGTAGGTCTCTCAGGTGCGCTGTAATGTGGCACTGGCAGGGGATGTCCAGGATAGGCATGCGGAGGTGATCTGGATGGGTCGCAGTCTTTTCTGGAGTTTGACCGTGGTTCCTGCGTAGAGGGCATTGCTGTAGTCCAGTTTGCTGCTTATGAGGGCTTGGGTGACTGTTCTTCTGGTTTCAGTGGGGATCCATTTGTAGATCTTCCGAAGCATGCCAAGAGTGTTGCAGCAGGAGGAGGAGATGGCGTTGACTTGCTGGGTCATAGAAATTGAAGAGTTCAGGATGAATCCCAGGTTGCGTGCGTGGTCGGCGGATGTCGGTGCGGTTCCCAGTGTGGCAGGCCACCAGGAGTCATTCCATGCGGAGGGGGTGGAGCCGAAGATGAGGACCTCAGTCTTGTCAGAATTCAGTTTCAGGCAGCTGTTCTTCATCCATTTGGCGATGGCCTTCATTCCTTCGTGGAGGTTGGTCTTGACGGTGGCAGGGTCTTTGGTGAGGGAGAGGAACAGCTAGGTGTCATCGGTGTATGAGACAATGTTGAGGTTGTGAGATCGTGCGATGTTAGTGAGCGGAGCCATGTAGATGTTGAAGAGGGTCGGGCTGAGGGACCATCCCTGGGGTACGCCGCAGATGATTTTGATGGCTTCAAACCAGAATGGAGGGAGGCGGACTCTCTGAGTCCTGCCAGTGAGGAAGGAAGTGATCCAGTCCAGGGCTCTGTCGCGGATTCCTGTGTCGTTGAGGCATGTGTGTAGGGTGTGGTGGCAGACGGTGTTGAATGTGGCTGAGAGGTTCAGGAGGATGAGGGCTGCAGCTTCGCTGTTGTCCAGTATGGTCCTAATGTTGTCGGTGGCGACAATGAGGGTGGTTCGAGTGTTGTGGTTGCTGCGGAAATGCGGATTGGGATGGGTCCAGGGTGTTGTTCTCCTCGAGGAAACTGGTCAGTTGTTTGTTGACAATTTTCCCTGTTGTTTTTTGGTTTTGTGGGTGAAAGTTTAAGGTAGTGCTCAAATCGTGGGCAGTAGACTTGCGGATGTGCTTCCACATGGTGTTTAACTAAGAAATGTATGAGAAATAAGTAGTATTGTATATGTTTTGATGTATATTATGTTTACATTGAGCTTAACTCTTCATCACAGGCATAAAAAATTAACTTATTAAAATCATTTTTTTTCTACAAAGGGCCAATTCAAATATTTCTGGATGAAATTTGAATTTATGGACATCGTTGTAATGTAATGGCAAATCATCTGCCATCATATACACACATAAAATGACATAAAACGAAATAAATTGAACATGAACTATTACAATGAATGCAGCCACTCCATGAATGAATTTTTGAATGATAATATAGTTTTCATTAGTTTTTTGATGAAATTATCCTACAGGAATTCTGCCACTCACTGTGTGGTTAGTGGGCATAGAAATAAAATAAAAAAAGACAACAAACCAAGCAAGCTTTCCTGTAGGCGATGTACCAAGACCCTGGCTGTTTTAGACTGGCCTGTGGGACTCTGCGGTTTTGTCATCAGTCTCCATTTTGCTGAGTTGTTTTCAAAGCGTTCAATAACATTTGGCCTTGGGAGCCTCTCATCATCCTTTCACTTCAGACACTTTTTACATGTTTGATGGTGATTAGCGTTGCAGACAGCAATGCTGAGGTATGAGTCTGTCTGCAGATAATTAGATGTGACCTCTATAAAAGTGTTTGCTAAGCTACTGAACTCCACTGAGATTTGACTAGGCATTGCTCTTTGATCCGTTCAGAATAATTGTTTACACTCACAGCTCCAGAAAATCAGTTTATCCTCTCTTTTTCCTGCGAGAAAATATTTTTAAGCGAAGGTGAAAAAAATGCCTGCAAGCATATTTACGGAACCATCATGCTAATGAGTTAATATTCTATAATTCTCCCTTAAGACTTCTGCAAATGTATCCAGATGAAAACCTAATAACTTTGCCGGCAGGAGTATGCTTATGGTTGGTGAATGCTTGCTGAGTGTGCTTGACCAGAACAAGGCAGACACCTGTGAGCGTTAACAAACCAGTCTTTGATAGCAATGTCATTTTAGTCTAGCAACATTGCAGTAAATTAATAGCGCACTCAGGCCATTGAGAGGGTAAATAACACAAATGATCAAGTTAAGTCAAATGGACACAAACAGTGGCATATTGATCGCCAATGATTATAGCAGACTTGTTCATCACTTGCATTACCTAAACATTTGGTTAAATTTTCTGGTTTGTGTTCCACAAGCATATGACATTGAATCAGGGAGTGATAAGCTCAGAGCAAGACCAGAGCAAAAAAATGACAGTTTAATATATTAAGGAGGCGATCAAGAATGTGAATAAAAGTTTTTATAGTAAGCAAAAGTAAACTCAGGATTGCGAGATACAATGACTTTCAAACCGAAATAGAATAATCTATAGTATGCCACTAAATTACATAACTACATTTAGGTGCAGTTGCGCACAGCCATCACTTGGGCAGCGTGCCGGCATGTATGTGGATATTGGCCTCTCTGCAGAGTCACCCCCAAACTCCTTGCCTTCCCCCGCTTCTTTTTCTGATCTAATTTTTGCTGGCTTTAGCACTCTGGACAGTTTACCACTGCTAACCATTGCTAACGTGCATCACTCTCTCCCTAAGAACATGGTAACATTGGCCATACCCAGTTGGCATATTTAATTCACTTTTAAGTCCCTAGTAAAGTTCACTATATGTGCCCGGGACCTGTAAATTAAATGCTACTAGTGGGCCTGCAGCACTGAGTGTGCCACCCACTTCATTAGCCCCCTAACCATGTCTCAGGCCTGCCATTGGAAGGCCTGTGTGTGCAGTTTCACTGCCAGTTCGACTTGACATTTAAAAGTACTTGCCAAGCCTTAAAACTCCCTTTTTTCTACATATAAGTCACCCCTACGGTAGGCCCTATGTATCCCATTGGGGTGTTATGTAGATAAAAGGCTGTTTTTTGCGTCCTGGTATGTAAAACTCCTAAATGTATTTTTCACTACTGTGAGGCATGCTCCTTTCATTCAATAGCATTAGGGCTACCCTTATATACGGTTTGAGAGGTAGGCTCTGATCAGAAAGGGGTAACCAGGTCGTATTTAGTATGACCAGAATGGTAATAGAAAATCCTGCTCATTGGTGAGGTTGGACTTTTATTACTATTTTAGAAATGCCATTTTTAGAAAGTGAGCATTTCTCTGCATGTAAAATCCTTCTGTGCCTTATAGCATGTCTCCAATCAAAGTCTGGGCTGGGCTAGTTCACAGCTCCCTTGTGCATTTCACTGAGAGAACCACAAACGCAGGATAATCAGCCACATCTGCACTCGTCTACACACTGAATGGATCTTCCTGGGCTGGGAGGGTGGAGAGCCTGACATTTCGAAAACTCGTGGCCTGCCCTCACACAATGGACTGCCCTACCCTCTACTGGGACCCTGGCAGACAGACCTGTACTGAAAGGGGACCTTGTACACTTCAAAACCACTCTTTCAAATCTCCACCATTTCAAAGGCATTTTTGGACATATAAATTGGGTCCCTGACCCCACCAAATCAGACACTTCTGGACCTGAAACCTGTCAAGAGGAACTGCCTGGCTGCCCAAAGGACTCATCTGGACTGCTTTGCTAAGAAGGACTGCTGCCCTGCTGTTGCCCTGCTGCCCTTTGACTTTGCTGAGAAGTTCTCTCCAAGGGCTTGGATTGAGCTTGCCTCCTGTTTACTAAAGTCTCATGGCCTTCATCTCTTTAAGGAACTCCTTGAGCGCAGGGAATCAGCGCACAGCTTCCCGGAAACAACACACAGCTTGCCTTGCTACAAGAAAATCACCGCACAGCCAAACCGGAACAACCCAGCTCGACTTCTCGAGTGAAGATTCAACACAGAGCCAGCCTTGCGACCAGAAATTCTACGCACAGCCCTACCGGATCAACACATAGCTGACCCGGAATGATGTTGCCTGTCATCCTGCATGACAGAAACTTCAACGCATTGCCATACTGGATCGATGCAACCCCTGTAACTTCATCCCGCACTCCCAGGATTTCCACACGTCGTTCCTGGGTGTAAAAAAGATCCCAGCATCACAGTGAGGAACCAAGACTGTGCACCAGAAATTGATGCAAGGCCCCTTGCAGTGTGAAAAGAAACAACACAATGTCTGTGCCGCAGTGGAAATTATGACGCTTACCCTATTTGTCCACACATCTCCTCCTCTGTGGTCTCCATGCGTGTTATTTTTTACTGCAAACCAAGTACCTTGAGTGCTCAAGAGACAATTGTTGATTTCTAAGATTCAAGACTCTTTTTAATCTTGCAAAAGTGACATCTCACTTGTGCTTATTGAATCTTTATTGTTTTGACTTTAATTTAACCAGGTAAATATTGTATACTTTCCTAAATCTGTGTGGTGTATTTGTATGGTGTTTTCAGTGTATTACTATATGATTTATTGCACAAATACTTTACACATTGCCATCTAAGTTAAGACTGACTGCTCAGTGCCAAGCTACCAGAGGGTGGGCACAGGATAATTTGTTTTTTGTATGACTTATCCTGACTAGAGTGAGGGTCCTTGCTTGGACAGGGGGTAACCTGACTGCCAACCGAAGACCCCATTTCTAATTTACCATAAAACGGGGAGCCCTATTTATATGCAATGTAAAGGTGAACGTCTGATATATTGTTTTCCACATATCCATGTATCGTTAAATGAATCTGGGATATAAAATATCACATCCTATACAGAAAAATAAATTGAAGTTGAGAGTGTTAAGGCAAGTTTTACAGATGAGTATGAGCTAGTGGTAGTTCAAAGCTTAGTGTGAAGTTTGAGGCTTCTACCAGCATTAGATACATAGTAGGGGTAGAGTTTGGTTAGAGCTATGGTTACACTTATAAGGTTAGATAAGTATGTTTATTTAGGCTTAGCTTTAGAGTTAGGCTTGATATTAGACTATGAATAATGATTAGGCTTTTGGGTAAAGTTAGTTTTAAATTAGGTGCAATGTTAAGGTGTAATTTTGGGTTTGGGTTACAATTCAGCTGGTTTTAAGGTTAGTGTTAGGCATAGGTAAGAACTGAGTGTAAGAAATAGAGTTACACAGTCGTTACAGTTCTTCAGACTAGTGCTAACTGTGTGGGTGAAAATAATGCTATGAGCAGGGCCAGGGCTAGGTTAAGGGGCAAAGTTGGGGTTAATTTCCGGCTATGTCATGCTTATACTTTATGGCTTTAGTGGTTCAAAGTAGTTTTAAATTAGTTTGTGGCCAATTCTTGACAGTGTTGCTCTAATTCACTGTAGTCATTTCTATATAATGAAGGTATTTCACTAAGTTGAGGTTAGCTTGTCTTCTATAGTACTCTTTGTTTTTCATGCCTGTCTACTGTTTAAAGTTTTCCTTCCTAATTTTAGTCCACTCTTTTGCCTAATAATGTTGCAATTGAATTTTCAAACTTCTAACAAGTCTCTTTTTCTAAAACTCTCCCATATGTTTTCTGTATGTTACCAAAATGAGATACTTGATTGTAACAATCTTTGATTTTGATTGAGGATACTCCATAAAATGTTACAAAAACACAATGGACTTTTGGATCATGAATAAACATCTCCTCATAGGTTGTGGGTCCTGTCGTTTCCCGTTCTATAGCTGGGATTCAATATTGATGGTTGTTTTTGTTAGAAAAAAGTAAATTAAATTAATGTGAGAAATTCAGGTCAGAGGCTTTCAGAGTAGTCAGAAGACAGTGGAACCAAATTGTAACAACTGTGGCCTTTGCCACTGATGCGTTGGGGCCCAGCACTGCAGACCCTAAAGGGAAGGTGCTGTGAGCTAGAGACTCGCAACTCAGCGACACTTAAAAATGTGCTATACAGTCAGGGGCAGATTTAAGAAAGGTGGTGCTGCACATAGTGCAGAGCCACTTTCCGTGCACCCTTTAGCTCTTCCCTACCGCCACCATGTGTGCACTATATTTAAAATACAGTGCATCATGGCACAGCGTAGGGGGCAATAGCGTACTTTTTTATGCTATTGATGTACTCTGCAGGAGTAGCACCAAAAGGTTGATGCTACTCCTGCAGAGTACATAGGGGCCCATTAACATATAACGGAAGCCCCCTTATAACACCTGCTCTGTTACATTTCCTTGCACCAATTTTTCGGCCCCACTAACAGGGGGAACACCCCTCTTGCATACATTATGCCTGGCGCAGGCATAATGCAGTGCAAGGATTTACAAAGTGGCGCAATGCTACATTGTGGAACTTTGTAAATATGGCAAGGGGGAAAATTCCACTTTAGTGCTGCCTTAGCATAAAACAACGTATGCTATAGTAGTGCTAAGTTGGTGCTAGGGGCTCTTAAATCTGTCCCTCAGTGTTTTTTTTTATATAAATAAAAAAATTATTGTCCATTAAAGTAAATGCTATGAACAAATTAACACATATGGTGACTGCTCTAAAGGGGTTTATAAACTATATAGGATGTGCAGCAAGGACAGATATATAGGGCAGGTAACACCTCATCTGTACTGTAGACCCCCTATTCTTAAACAATCTCTAATGGTCTCACAACCAACAAACGCTAACCTGTTGTCCCTTGCCCAACATGCACTGTGCATTCATAACAACACTGGCCTACGACACTTCTGGCCTACTGGCTTTGTCAAGGTATCACCATATTAATCAAAATGAAGACCCTTAAAAAAACCTTCAACATACTTTGTATGTTGAAATCTACAAAAAAAATGCACTACGTTAAAATTGAGCTGCAATCAAACATGCAGTTGTTGTTTAATTTTGTAACTTTCATTCATCAATAAGGCTTTAAATGTTGTAGGAGGTTGATTTTGTATTAAACAAAAATTTCCAAGCAATCATATCACATGATAATATAAATTCATACACAGAACCTCTAGACTGAGGGGCTTATCCAGAAACGCCATTTAATAGTACATTTTGCAATACTACATAACGTACTAGAAAATGCTATGCAAGAATCTGCATGCAGCGTTTCAGCCAATGCCTCTCCTATATTTCTACATTCAGAGGAAGTCTACCCTAACGTAAGTATACACCTTAATAGTAAATGTCAGAGGGACGGGGGAAGAGCTAGAAAATGAGGAATACTACTAAAGGGGAGTGGCTAACGGACGATTAAGGAGGGGTTAAGGAAGGACCAGGGAGGTATGATAGGGAAAGACCTATACACTCCCACAAAAGACTTAGGGCCACATGTACATAGGTTAGATATTGTGATTTCCTAATTCCAAATCCATGCAAATCGCAATTAGGAAATTGCAATTAAAAATGCACACTACTATAATGAGTTTCTTTAGTGCTCCCCAGTGGGTCTCAGATGTCCTGAAACAAATTCAAGGCTCTGGTTGTGGTGGGAAATGGAAACAGCGGGAGTACCCTTGACAAATATGACACTAAAGGCCTCCATTTATATTCAAAGATTACAAAGTATTCTGCAAAGATTTCTACCATCCTATCTATTGTCAATTGTCGCCAAAAGAAGGCATGCCATTGACTGAGCGCTGGAGCTTCTTTCTTTTTCCAAGCTGCCGCTTTTGCCATTTTAGCTGCACCCTTATAGACCCAAAAAGTAATCTTATCACTTCCCAGTTGATGCTGGAGACTCTCATCTCATCCCAAGAGAATGAAGCTCTTTGTATTGGGAATGGGTATCGCAGTATATCTTTAATGTGGACTCAAATTTCATTACAAAAGGGGTGAATTGTGGGGCAGCCTCACCAAATATGTCTAACGTCACCCTGTAGTCCACATCCTCTCCAGCAAAGGTCAGATGTACATGGGAATATTTTGTTCATTTTGGTAGGGTAAAGGTACACTCACACAGGTTCTCTTAGTGGGCTTCTCTCAAGGATATGGATCGATGACATTTTAGTAAGTCTCACTAAAATCTATCAGCATTTTTATTAAATAATAATGCATATTAAATTAATGTATGTTTTTTTAATTTCAGGTTTTACTTTTTCATTTAAACTTGGAAAAGTATTTTTAATTAATTTAATACATTTACAATTACTGATACTCATTATAAATTAATTTAATTGTGCTGTAGCATTTTTATCTCTTTTCCTACGCTAAAAAAACATATTTACAAATAATTTTGATTGACATTTATTAGAAAAACCTTTTGCAAACTTGTTACATGTTTAATAAATGTATTAACATCTCCCTATACTTTACCATAGGAAGATGGTGGGCTCTCCATATGGTAAAGTAAATACATTTATTGCACTTGGAACAAGACTAGATAAAATAATTTTATTTGAAATATTATTGTTAAAAATGTTTATATATTTATTTAAAGTGTATAACTAAAGAAACAATATGAAGACTGTAACTGTAAGGTTGTTCAATGTTTGAAACTGGGAATATGTGTTTGTACAATTTTGCTATTTATTCTAACAACCTAATGCTTGAGGAGTTCATCATTACAAGGATTACAAAACATGCACATCTGGTAATAAACTGAGTGGTTTTTCCACCATTGATCAACAGGTGAAACACATTTCAACAACCAAACAAAGCCAGGCTGATCACATAAGAAAGGTGTTCACACACCAAATCTCTTTTCCTGACTTCAATATGTTGTTGAATGTATTTGTAGGTTTGCCCCTTCTTTTGAGAAGTAATCAATTTGTGGATGAGGGGCGAGAGGGTTTAAAGGCAAAGGATAAAAATCCTTGGTATGCCAGTGAAGTTGTCATTGCCAGATACCCCTTGTTTTCTGATGTGATCCTGGGCATGGTTCCTGACTGGGAGCAGGATCTCGATTCACCCATAGCCCGCTCACAGACTATCCCAGCCTATGTCAAAATAATGGCTAACTTCCATTTCATGGCTACTGAATATTTCCCAAGGGTCTCCTCTGGCAACGTTGGCATCTCAATTCAATTCAATTCAATAGTTTATTCGGCCTAAATTTAGGCCATTTAAAAAATTTAAAATAACCATACATACAAAAAGGTAGAAATCATAAACCATCACATAAAAAGGGAGCATTAACAGTTAGCACACTATTTATCCAAACAGGCCATAGGTTAAGTAAGAATTCCACAGTTTATACTTCCCAGATAAAAAAAAGTGCCATTTACCAGAACGGTTACAAGGAGAAACAAATGGTGTGTCAGAACCTCTCAAAGTGTGCTTAGGGAAAACTGTTCTAGAGCAAGTTACACTTAAAAAAAAAAAGGTTCGTAGTGGTTCCTAGAAGATTTCATAGGTGATTAAAGACATTTAAAATGGTACCTAAATCTTACAATTTGCAAAGTGCTATGTGCTAAGATAATAAAAATCAATTTAGAATAGAAAGTTGTATACCAAATATTTTCTAATAATACATATAAAATTGTTCTAAAACAGATTTATGCATAAAAGTAGATCATAAAACTACATGGAATAGTTCATATTTACAAAAGTTAAAAGCCAAACAGTAAAAAAAGGGTGCCCTAAGTTGACCTCTTCTCTTGAGTGAATTGGTCAAATAAGTAGGGTCTTGGGGTTTTACAAAATAATATATACTAGAAAACTGTAAATCGCTTTGGTTGGGGCAACCCATTGAAAAGCATACACGGGGACACAATCTAAAATCCTCAATAGATCAGCTCTAATAATTATATTTAAAATCTCTTACTATTGTAACAGTCCAAATCCGCTAACTACTAAACCGTTCTTCAGCCAGTGGATTGAGATCTGACATAATCCTACTACGGATTGTCCATGCTGCTGACAAATATTTAGAAACAGAGCTTACTATCAGCATGGAAGTATCATATTTACATAATCTGTAAACACTGGTTCGGTTTTGTAGTACCAGTGTTTTGCACAGAGGAATAATCCACTTTCCTCTAGGGCGTTTATACAGGGGACAGAAAAATAGGACATGCTCAGGAGTTTCCTTGCATAGATGACAGATTGTACATTTGTCAGACATAGGACTATTAGACGACCAACGAGCTGTGAAGCTGTTGACCGCCAGTGTTCCGTATCTGAACTGGAGAAGTAAAGTGCGGGCACGGGCTGGTATAGGGAGATCCAGGAAACTTTCAGGCATAGGTTCGTGCTTGACCAGCAGAAACTCTGCTGTCAGCCGACCTGACCCATTTGAGCCTAGAAATTCCTCATAGATTTTCCCCCAATATCGATCTTTGATCAGCAGTCTGGCGTTAGCAGGAATCATCTCAGGATTCTCCCAATAATGGGATAAACCCAATTTGACCCAAGCTTCTTTCATCTCCCTTAACCAGCGAACTTTTTCCCATCCATGGCAAGGTGATATTAAATCTTTGACTGCTGTCCTAAAGGGTTCGAGTTCTTCCATTTTCCATAGTCGAACCCAGTATAGAAGTGGCCTTAGGTATGCTGTGTCTTTGATGCTGTTTAAACCCAAGTCTAGCCTTAGGGGGAGCATCGGCGTGCCCTTCCCTAGTCTAGATATGTGCCTAAGGAAATTGTTTTCTTTGGTTTGAAGGGTGCCCAGATGTCTATGTGAACCCCAGAGTTCCGCTCCATATAGGGCAGCGGCACGGATTTGGACTTTGTAAATTTCTGAGTTAAGAGTCAGAGGGGGGCTTGCTGCAGTACTAGCCTTCCGTTCTAGCACTCCACATCTTTGGCTGATGGTAAGTGCACCTTTCCTGATAGCTGCATCCCAGCTACCCTTATCAGATAATCTAATGCCCAGGTAGTCATATTCCTTTACCCTCTCCAAGCGGACTGAATCCATCTTTATATTTGCTCTAAGCTTCTTGTTCGGGGCACTGTATATCATGAGTTTGGTTTTCTTAACGTTGATATCTAACCCGTAATCTCTGCAAAATGCACAGAACTGGTTGACCAAATTTTGGATTCCCATGGATGTTTTGGCCAACAGGATGGTATCATCCGCATAGAGTAAGCATGGCACTTTAATCCCGGCCAACTTTGGGGAGTCATTAGTGCAATTTACTAAATAATTAATACAATTATTTATGTATAAAAGAAAAAGGGTAGGAGCCAGGACACAGCCCTGTCTGACTCCTCTCTCAATAGCCACTGGATCTGTTAGGTCACCATCCTTACTGCTCCTAATTTGTGCATAGGTGTTCTCGTGTAATCGGGCGATAAGTTTCAGAAGACCATGTGGGATGCCCATATTGGCTAGTGTCAGCCATAGCGGGTTTCTGGGGACCAGATCAAATGCTGCTCTAAGATCAATAAAAACTACAAAAAGGTTACCCCCTCCTACTTCCACAGTTTTCCATTTGATTGTTAGAAATCTTAAAACTTGATCTATGGTGCTGACAGCTGGCCTAAACCCTGCTTGCAGGTCGTAAATAACATTAGATTCCAGAATCCAATCTTCTAGACGGGACAAGATTTGTTTTGCAAAAAGTTTTTGGAAATTATCAAGTAAGGAGATTGGACGGTAATTGGTAGGGTCAGAGGGGCTGCCTTTCTTAAAGATGGGGACTATCTCCGCTCCCATCCAGGAGCTCGGGACAGGTGCTCCTGCAGCTACTGAATTGGAAATCAGATTCAGGTATGGGGCCCATATACCTGGGTTTGTCTTGTACAGATCGCCTGGAATTTTGTCAAGGCCAGGGGCCTTTCCCCACTTCAGTGAAACAATCGCAGCCTTGGTTTCTGCCAGGGTAAATTCAATTGGGGGGGGTCTCAAAGGTCATAATATGATTCAGTTCCATGGTAGTAGCACCTGGAGTCCCAGAATATAATCGGGAAAAGTGATATAAGCAGCCCATCTGAGGGTCTCCCTGAGTTAACCTTTCTTGCTGGGACCCAGTAACTTTTATAACCAATTCTATATTTGGGCTCCAGTGCCCATGTTTCTTGGAAAAGACAAATTTTATGTTCATCTATGAATTTGCCCCATTCAGGAATACTCATTTTGTTCTCCAGCCAAGCAATGTTCCAGCTAAGAATGGTGTCTGGACCATCTATTTTGTCATGGGGAACTTCAACCATAAGGTTCCCTCTTGCAAATGGAGTGCCATGAGGAGATTTTATACCCTTTTCGTTCGTAGCTATACCGGCCTCATTTGGCCTTCCCACTACATTGTCACCCAAAATATTACTTGCCCCGTCTAAATCGGGGCATGGCGTGAACAATTCGAGTGCCTGAAATGGTGGTGAATACCCAAACTTATTGGGGCCTATTAAATCCAGAGCTAAATTGGTCTCATTCGCCTTGCCCTCCTTGCTTGTTCCCCCAATACAAGTTTGCAAACTCTGATCACAGAAGGAAAGAGGGATACTGTTTTCCATCTTAGAAGGGTCTAGCTGGGCAGGCGCGGGGGTTGGCATAGAATCTCTGGTATCTGCAGTAGGAGTCTGGTCAACCTCAGGATTACCTAACCCGATTTCATATGTTTCAATATTTCCAACTATAGGGTGCTTCTTATCCCAGTTTCTGGAACCTTGAGGCTGGAGTGAGCAATGTACAATGCTAGTTTTTCAGAAAGCGAGTTGGAGCTACATCTCAGCTGGGGGTCAGGCTGCATCTGCAAATTGGTGGCACCTCTGAGTGGCCTTGTCGCCCCCTTGGTAGCTGGTACAACTTTGTGAGGGTAGAAAGCCTGTAGTCTACACAGAGAAATTTCTCCCCCTAGAGGGTTAGATTGACACACATTCAAATGAAGCTGCTGTACAAGGGAAGGTGCATCAAAGTTGATAACAATACAATCACCCGTGCCGGGAGTCTTAAGTGGACCCACCCAACCCACCCTCCTCACCATTAATATTGAGGGTACCATGTGAAAAGCAAATCTAGCGTGTCTATGTAGCCAATGGATGACCTTGTTTTTCAGTTCCGTAAATGTTTCGGAGATGTTGGTTTTAAGTTTGGGAACACTCGTGATAAAAAGCACATAAGGGCAAGCTTCTGGTGGTAGGTGTAAAGTTCTCATATTACTTCCTTGATTCCTATGCATCCGATCTGCTGGAGGGTGGATCTGATCAGGGTTATCTTTATGAAGTTTTATACCCATATTATTAGAAGGAGCAATTACGTTATTTCCCCTTGAGAAGAGGGAAGTAGTCTTAGAACAATTGACTTTTAAGACATTGTCCAGTCTAACAGTTGGAGCCTTCGCTGGTTGATATGAAGAATCAGGACAGATCGTTTGAGGGTTATGGACCGTGCTCAATGATGAGGGAAGACTACTGGCACTGATGCCTGGAGGGCTTGATGGAAAATTTTGGCGGAGATACTGTGGTTCTAATGAGGAAGAGATGGTCATCTGATTGAGCTTGATGAGACCATCAAGTTTCTCCTCGATGGCTAATAGGCGAGTTGTTATAGGGCATAGCTTTTTGGAGAGCTCGTCTTTTATTTAATCTATTATGTGGGCTATTTCTGAACCGTCACTGTTAAGAGCTTGGGCTGGTATGTAGTCCTTGGTCCGAGTAGGCATGGCAAGATTGGGGGAGTTCAAAACACGGGCCCGTTTATTCTTTAAGTTTGCCTCCCCTCGTTTTCTTTTGCCCTTTGAGCTGTGCTCTAAAGTGGATACAGACCTATCTGGAAGAGGCTGTGTAGATTCTGGAGGCTGTATAACAATTTCCAGGGTCTCTGCAGCAGACAATTGGGTGGTTGGGGGTGGAATTGCCGGGTCAGGCTGAGAAGCGGGTGGGTGAAGTAATTGTGCTGGCGTTTTCGGTGGGGCCTCCATCAATGACGGGGCAGTTAGACGGCGCTCCACCAATTTAATTTCCTTTTCTAATGCCCCAACCGCTTTTTGGAGGAAACCGTCTAGAGTCTTATTATTGCCGGCCTTCTCCAGAAGCACCCCCCCCTTCGGTCTGCCCATCTTGGCTTAATAAAACGCTTTTGATCTAACCCAAAATGTATCAGTCTTTTTCTATAGGTGCTTTTTCTCCCCTGTTCCCACCCTCAATTTGCTCCGCTAGGGCCTTGTTAAGGAGGCTGAAACAACAGAAGGGCCTAGAATACTGCTCACCTATGTTGGTATGGTGTCCGGGTGACTGGAGGATATTCGTCCGTTAGTCACCGGCCTCAGTATCAAGATGAAAATAATATGGCCCAGCCCGGCCTCCTCTGGTCGCTGACGGGCGCAGGACGGGCCCGCCCTTGGCCCGGGCTTTGCCCGGGCACCATCCGCGCGCGTCCCGTGAGGCGGGAGCGCTGAAGAAAGTTTAAAGGGCTCCTGCCCTTGGGAAGCCGGTGCTGCCTCCTTCTGCCCAGCAAAAGCACGTCCCGCGAGGCGGGAGCGCTGAAGAAAGTTTAAAGGGCTCCTGCCCTTGGGAAGCCGGTGCCGCCTCCTTCCGCCCAGCAAAAGCGCGTCCCGAGAGGCGGGAGCGCTGAAGAAAGTTTAAAGGGCTCCTGCCCTTGGGAAGCCGGTGCCACCTCCTTCCGCCCAGCAAAAGCGCGTCCCGCTAGGCGGGAGCGCTGAAGAAAGTTTATAGGGCTCCTGCCCTTGGGAAGCCGGTGCCGCCTCCTTCCGCCCAGCAAAAGCGCGTCCCATAGGCAAGACACTCCTGATGCTTGCTTCAGGCACTGAGATTCATCAACATAAAAATGCACCAGTTTGTCACCAAGCCTCACACACTGGTGATAACACAGAGGGCGGCAAGGGTATTATAAGCCTTTGCCCACTTCCTCAAATACCTGTAACTGCACCCCTGTGACACTTGAACCTCCTCATCAACAGCACACCTTTTTCAGAACAGAAATGTCTGACAATCCATCAACATGAAGACTATCTGCAATGCCAAGGGCTGCTTCAATGATGTGTACACTGCCTTTAGTGGAAGGCTATTTAAGAGTTACATTTTCTGACAATCGTATGTGGTTCGGTTTGTGAGGATTTTGGTGACATGTGGCTTAGTAGTAAGTAACAACATTTCAAACTGGGCCGGCATTTGTATCTGGAAGTGGCACCTCAAGCGTATTCATTATTCATTACAACACAATACACACACATTAGCCTAATATACATTGTATCTAGGTAGTTATTATGTAGGAAAATCACAAAATGCACACTTGTATTGAAAAAATTGCATTTCTTTATTCCAGGTGATGCCTGGTATGCTTTCTCTGCTCATCTCATCACACCCTACTGAGTTGTAACCGGAGTGTCTCAGAAGAGTTGAAATAGGGTACACATAAGTACACAAGCCAATATTGAATTTACATTTGAGGTCCTCTAGTTGTGATTCTGATGTTTTGACAGAAAAGGGAGTGCTCATGCACTTCTGTATGCAACTTTTATCTTGAGCTGCTAAATTGTTTACTGCATATCTGTGTTTGGACAGTCTTCAGTCAAGAATTAATAGCGGGTGTCTAACACACTATCAATACATACCCCAGAGACACTCTGTTTACGTCTGATGCTTCCAGCGAATATACTATGCTCAAGTGAAACAAAGTTGCCTGTATTTGTTCCCAAACATTGTATCTACACAACAATTCAACCACAATATTGTAAGTACTACGCTTATGTCATAGGGTAAACATTCTAAATCATAAATAAATACATATATATTAGATCCACAAACCACACTTACTTAGATTTTGTTACTCTCTCACATGTGGAGTCTTGTACTACATGCACAGTGTGTCCCTCCTCCATGCAGTGTCTCCACTCCATGTATGGAGGTTTGTCTCCACAAGCAGTGCAGGGACTCTACTTGAGGCAGAGATCTCCAGCTACTGCAGATAAACAGGAAATGGCACACAGGAACAGGCACTTAGATATTTTGTTTTCATTCTGAGCCATCTTCTCCCCCAAAACAACATTCTCCTCAATCCCACTGCTGCTTGGCACAATCTAGCTATGAACATGGCTAAGGGACTTGTTGAGAAGCCCCCCAAAACTCCCTTCCTGAAAGTGATTTGCAGATAAGCACTTGGGCAGTCATTGTCAAGTATTCTTAGCTTAGTGGGGACCAGATAGGCAACTGAGTGATGCAGCACAGGCCCAAATCTGGTAGGATATCACCAAGTGCTGCAGTACAGTGGGTGTCCACACCTGGCAGGGGCAGCTGTGGGCCCAGGACATTACAGGCACCACTGTACCAGAGTCATAGCCAACCCTCCATACTCATCTGGAAGAGTTTCAGCAGCAAAGAGACAGTAAGCAAATGTAGATTAACATGTTGCACATTGATGTGTCTTTTAATAGTGCTATCCTGACATCTTCGGGGACACTCTTGTGTAACCACGGTCTCTATAAGTACAGTTGTTCATTCATTTATTCATGGGTTCACTGTGAGCTTTGTTTTAACCTTATGTGTTTTATTTAATTTCTTGTTTTTTGTTGAAAGTTTTGAAAGTTCACATTTGATAACATGCAAGCCTATTGTTCTTTTTTTTACCTTGGTGACTAATCTGTTTTCAGCATTATGACAATGCTGCTATTGTGTACTTGTATCTTACTTCCTAGCAATCATACGTTAGCTGAGTTTTATTTTCTACATGCACAGAAATACTGAATATTGTGTCTAACTTTTGATGCCCGAAAATATAGAACAGTTCAACCTCCTTTAAATGCATTATAGGCTGGTGGAAAAATGGCTCATCTCAGATAACCAAATGGCTCCTCTTAGAGATTACCAATCTGTGGTACCTGTTGTGCACCTCTAGGCTAAAAAATATTTTTGAGACACCTCTCCTAGTACCAAGCCTTTAATCTACTTTGAATAGCTGACTGACTTCAAATTGTCTTCAAATTAATAGCATTTGAGTACAAAAGCATAGGATTGTGAGACGTTTGTTAACGATTCCACATTGACAGCTAAATTTGTGTAATTATGCATTATTGACCCAGTCATTATACAAAAGTCTCTCGTTGTTTATATTCCTTTTCAGTGGATTGGGCTGGACAACGGATACCAGAGCAGACTGGGGTCAAAAGCAAAGATGCTCTGCTATAGAGGTGGGCATGAGGACTTGATACCACCAACAAGGATAAGAATCTCCTGACCGGCAAGGATAGTGCACCAGCATGGGGTGTTACAAGATTTGCCTCCAACTGGCAGCTCCAGGCTCAGAATGAATAGTCATCTGGCAGGGCTGTGGATGTGGACACCACTAGCCAGGAGATGAAATTGTTATTTCTGCTCCGGCCTTCAGCAACTGTAATGACCAAAGAGCAGACCCCAACAAAATATGGCTCTGTCTGAGACCGTCCTTTACTTCAGAAGAACCCTTTCCATCCAGGCATGCAGCTGCATCCCGTTCATCACCTCCTCATGCCAGTGCCTACCCAGAAGATCTGGAGTCAAAGGACACTTCTGCCCTGACACCCCACTCCTGCTATATCTCTTCCTCAAGAACCCATGTCAGCAGCTGCTTTCAAGGAGGGTGTGGCATCAATCATAGAGGCTAGGGAAAGTGATCTCTCTGAACATCCAGGACTTAGTTGGGAAGGTCCAGATGCTCAAGGAGAGGGCCACTGGGCAGTTACAACATTTATGTTGTACCATATCCTCCTTGACTGTAGCCATTATGTCTTGTCTGCTTCCCCATCCTACCTGACCTCTTGTAGTTCTTTTTCCCAGTTTGTCTTTGCTCATTGTTTCCCTTGTGCCCCATGGTGTCTTTCTTCCTGGTCTGGTCCTGGTAAGGTCAGTCAAGTCATGGAGTTGTTGGAAGAGGATCGCCATGTTATTGCGAAAACAGTGATTGAGGATGTGCAGTGATGTTTGCTCTAAGTCAGGAATCTTACCTGGACATATCCTCTGGATTGGGGGACTGATGTTACTTCACTTTTGGACAACAGCCTCTTGTTTTGTGTCCTATGAACTTGTTTGCTCCCCTTTGTAAATAGACTAGTTCCCCTGAGGCTTCCTGTTGTGTTTTTATTATATGCCCAAACCCCTCCAATTTAAAATTAACCCTCTGATTTAAAGCTACATTTTCTTCCTTTTGGACACTTCCCAAGCACAGTTCTATTTTACAACACAATATATGTATTTGGTTTTTTAGGGAATGCTTTGTATAACATAATGACATTTTAAATGTCTTTCACTTTGAAATTAACAGAGAAGATAACATACATACCACTAGCCTATGTAGTAAATGCAACTGAAAACACTTAACACAGACAAAAGGTTGACACTGATTTGTGCTGTAAAAAGGGTCCATATATTTATTTAACAAAAATAATAATAGTGAATTTGATCAACATTGTGAGTGAACACACTTATTACAAGGCTTTCTCCTACTACTCCGCCTATGCAATACTGATGGTGAGGTTTTTTGAGACTGCGCTTGTTTTTTTGGTGGTTGTGTTGTGGTTCAAATTGTGCAGTTGGTACAAGTGTCTATGTATAATCTCCTGCATGTGTTGCTGTGAAGACTGATACTGACTAGAGGCGGGCTTAACTCAGATAATTCTTTTCAGCGTAATTATGGGAAATTACTACTCAGAATTACATGAGGAACATATCCCGTCATTTACCACTATTTTATATGGTAAAATGTACCCTTGCATTCAAAATGGACCCAATGGAGCAATTTGGGCCAAGAAAATAGTAGTAAGTGCAACAATACCAGGGACTTCCTGAAACACAACACAAGCAGCCCAAAACTGGTTATTCCTTTGTTACGGCGCATCAGTCAGGTGTAGTTTGGTTCAAGTGGCGCAGTGTGCACAGGACCCACATCTGGGCATACCAGTCCTGGACTGTTACACTGAAGGATATAAAAAGTGATGTGATGAATGGAATGCTTGAACCAATCTCATCCTCTGGCAATTACTCAGAGTTGCATCCCAGTCTATCATTATTGTTTACACCATGCCACCTCAATTTGGACTTTGTCATGTGCAAATCAGACTTGAACATGATTCAATGGGAACAGTTCATTGCAAACTGCCAGGCCTGGTCCTCACTGCATCAGAGCAGATGCAACCAAAGAATGCTTTCACAGTTTTTTCAGGCTCTTCAGCCAGTTACAGCTTGGTTTCAATTGCACTGCACAGAACCCACATGTGGCTTCACAGTGAAGTATACAAAAAGGTTATGAATGGAATGCTTGACTTTATCTCAGCCAGTGGTAATTACTCAGGGCTGCATCCCCGGCTATCACTATTTTGCACACTATGCCACCTCAGTTTAGACCCAGCTATATGTAATAAGTCTTGACTTTGTTCCAATGGGAACAGTCCAGTCTAAACTGCCAGTCCAGGTCCTCGCTAAACTGGAACACAAGAAACCCAAGGCATTTTCACCCTTATTAGAATTTATCAGTTGAGTATAAGTTGGTTCCAAAGCCAAGAGTGATTATGACCTGGTCTAATCTAAGGTAGCATAGTATGCACAAAAACAATGGTTTGGAATGCTACGCCTAGCAATTGCCCGTGGTTAGACTTCTTGCAAGCAAGTCCTAAGCCAGAAGATATAGAGATATGATGTGGGTTAAATTGATATTGTCAATACACATAAGTCATCATCATCACAAATCCAGACACTTGGTAGCGACATGCAGGAGCATATACACCATAGTAAAATTTGTAAAAGCTTAAAATAATGTAGCACAAAAAAGAGAAAGAAGAATTAAAGGACAAATGATGAGGTGAACCCAACATCAAATTAGGGTCATAGGTTCCCAGACTTACCTGATGGATGGATGTTAGACAACCTGATTTCTATGGCCAGGATGTCCCCTGGTATCCACGAAGCAGATGTTTTGAAGGTTGTCAGCAGCAGCTGTTGGATTGCAAAAGCTGGCTGGAGAGAGAGGCATAAGTCGGGAAGTAAGTCATTGGAAATCAAAGAAGTCTCTAGGTTCATGGTTTAGCTACTCATTTTGAGAGGCACACAAATTGATTTTCTGATGGTTAAAACAAGGCTTAAAGTATCATAGTCGTACCCTTACATTTTAAAATGTTCAGGTCCAATTTGGATGTCATTAAAATATGTAAAATAATATGCTGTCATATTGGGCATGGTGACAGCAGAGATTCGTGACAAAGGAAATACAGCTACATGGGCAATAATAAATAAAGAAAATAGCTCCTTAGGAAAAAGGGCAGGGAGAGCCCTTACCAGTGTGTCCTATCCATTTGTTGTGTGGTGCCAGTCCTGATGTTCTAGCAGTGCTGGGAGCAGAAGACGTTGCTGTGGCAAGTGGTGGAAAGAAAATATATTACTATATATTAGTGTACCAGCATACATGAAAAGGTGAGACTTGAGTATAACAAAAAATATGGCAAAAGCATATTGACATTGCTGTTTTGGTGAAAAAAACAAGTGAGAACAGTCTTTCATGGTCTTTTATTAACACACATAGCAAAACACATATTGCCATTTATGTTTTTGGTAAAAAACTAATGAGAACTGTCCTCTATAGTGTGTTAGTCAAATTGTTAGAATAGGGACATAGCTGTGTGTGTAGGTGTTGTGTTTTGGACTGTAAGACCTGCCTGTGTGATGCCTTGCTGTATTTGCACTGACGTCTGCCACAGCGGAAGCAGTGAATCAAACTGTATGAAAAATAGTAAAAGTAAACATTAGCACAAGATACATACATTTTCTGGCTTGTGTTACACTGTGTTAAGGAGAGGTAAGTATGTGATGTCCTACTTACTATAAAGATATGGCCCAAGGGTAGATATAAATTAATTCTAGTGGGTTTGTTATTTTATAGTGATAGCGTGAACCCTGTCAAGTTTTCCAGGTCCATGCATGACTGGCTAGGCCAAAGGCAGTTGTTTTCTTAGAATTCTAGGGCTGGTTAGTCTTATTAAACTCAATACAAGGCCAGGCCTACAAGTCCCATAATTGAATGAAAAACCATGTCTGACTTACCTTGACATTCATAGACCTGGAAAATGCACTAGCAGTGTAGAGTAGATTCACAAAGTAGGGGTCTAGATCGTACTTAGTACCACATTAGTGCTGTCCTTAATTGGCAGCTGATATAGGAGGTAGGGGTGCATTGTAGAGAGGACACTGTTCTTGACTGTGTAAAATAAAGATGAGTCTACCTGGGCCTCCAAAAATAACTTAAGCCAGCCGAATCCTGGCAAACTTCTCATTCATATGGTTCCTCTCACCTTTAATTTTTTCTTTATGTCTTACACTTTCCAGACCTCCTCCCACAATGCATTGACTGAGTCAGTGACCTCCTGCCATAAGACTACTTTCTAGGTCCCACTGATGGAGAATGGAAGCAGCACATGTAGTATTTCAATGCAAACTTAACTACAAGGCCTGTCTCCTCCTCAGCAAACTTTTTCTTTATCTTCAACATAGGCATTACCCTAAGATGCAGTAGTAGTTGAAAAAAAAGGTTTAAGGGGAAAGAAATCGATCCTACGGATTGGGTACCATTTACGTGGAAAAAGAAAGTGTCTGATTTATTTCAGGTACACATCATTTTCTTATTGACTGGCATGCAGAGGTCTGCTATTTACTACTATGGTGAGATTTTTCCCCATTTGTGGGGATCTCCTATTGACTACCATGCAGAGTCTAAGCTCATGAGAAGAGTTCCCACCCCGAGTGCAGCGATTCCGCCATGCATAGAATACAGTCATAAGTTACAAGCAGTACATATATGGTCATAATTTATGATTATTCTGACCCAACCCTGTAAACTGAGGGGGGTTGAACATAAATAAATATGCACTCCAGTTTTATGTCCAGCTAAAATATTAATTTTGCTAACAAGTGTATGATACATTTGTGATTAGCCACTAACATCCCCATCTCCAAAAGCACTTACAATCAGATGCAAAATCTAAGCAGGTGTTGCACGTGACCCTCTCTGCAGGGTAACCCACAAACTTTTTTGCCTTTTACCCTCCTGTTTTCTGAACCCATTTTTGTTGGTTTTTAAGATTCTGTGCATTTTACAACAGCAAACCGGTACTAAAGTATTTGTATTCTCTTCTTTAAACATGGTGAAATTTGTTTGCTCCCTATTGACTCATTTACTTAAACACCCCTAGTAAAACTGAACTACCTGTAGTAAGGGTCTTTAAATGAAATGCTACTAGTAGGCCTACAGCAAATAGTGTGCCACATGTTTAGGTAGCCTTTTAAATCATGTCTCAGATCTGCCATTTCCACCTGGTAAAAAACAACTTTTGCCAGGCTTACATCTTCCTTTTTAATACATATGTCACCCCTAGGGTAGGCCCTAAATATGCCTTTTAAGACATTAAAAATCTACAGATGTACCAGTACATATGGCATCAATCACACAAATGTGCTGGGTTGAAATATTTGACAGAAGATTTTATAGATCAAATGATCAGGTCATCAGATTTGACGAACTCTGCTCTAAATTTTAAAAACTGACAGACTTAAGTCCCCAGACTAATGATACGTTTGTCTGTTTATCAATGATATTCTGCCTTATTAGACATTTGGCTTGATGCCCACCCCTATCCTGCAGAAGCTAGTTGTAGTTCTCTGATAGTGCTCTTATCATCAAGTATCCTCTCATCAACAAAATGAACAATAGCCCACTGAACATATTTTCAAATTCTTCGCCTCAATTGCACACTCCAGGCTTCCTTATGTGGTAACCTTCAATAGACATGTCGATTGCAGGTTTGTTCTGAGTCCGCCATGCTGTGTATACTGTTTAGTTGATCACTGCTCAAATTCATTCCCATATTTCATTGAAATGTTGTTTACATAAATAGTTGTCTTTCATAATTAGAACTGCAGTCTGTAAATAATGATTCATGTGCATGCATAATTAAAAAAAATAAAGAATTATTACATAAAGGCGAGCTCTACCAGTTAGCATTCAAGTCCATTTTAGCAGAAGCTTACAGTAAGCGACATTCAATTACTGAGATTCAGTAAAAGCAGAGATCCAAAGAAACAAGCCATCCAAAATCCAAAACATCTAGGGGCATTACACAGAGCAGCGCCCACTTCCTCACATTACCATATTTGTGGTGTCATCAGATTCACAGAAAATAAAACCCTCTACAACTATACAATTTAAGACAACCAGTTATGTCTTTGGTGGAGCTGTTCCCATCTCTTCTCATCAACTATTAGTGATTAACTACGAGCCTAACACCAATCACAAATTCACTCTACCAACACTTTGTAGTTAATTCCACAGCCTATGTTTAATTCAGAATTATTTTACTAGAAATCAGTCTTTCTTCATGTCACCTGCCGAACGTTCTAACATAAGGCTAACTTCATCTTCAATGATGTTTATTACCTAAGCCCTTTCCAACATCCTAAGATAAATGTGAATTAGGACACTGGAAAAAAGTGATAGCTTAATTTTTGAAAACTAAATTACCTTTAAGTTGCATGCAAATAGAGCTGTCCCAAGGTGATGGATTGGCAAATGCAATCTCATTTAAATGAATCTAAAATACATTAATTTGCATGAAATAGCAGATCATATTCTTAACTTATTATTTATCCAAATGTCACATTTTATGTGCATTTTAAAATGTAACTTATTTTAATTTTGCCTCCGGCATGTTTCTATGTCATCTGATCTCATAATTAAGACCTGCTTCAGCAGAAGTACAGTAAAATATCAAATACCACCTTGAGGTTTTCACCTTGTTAGTATTCTGTCTCACTGTTCATATATTGTCTAGCTCTGCTGCAATTTCCCCTTGATTTACCACAAAATGCTCTGAATACATTGTTGCTTGTATAGGGCACTGAGTCTGTATGAAATATTTAAAATATAACTTTTCGGTAACTAGTCTCTTTTACTTATCATACGGCCATCACAATGCAAGAGGAAATTCCAAACCTGTCTTGTGTGATTGACTATAATGACTCTTCATGGATTATAGGAAATAATTTATTAACATTGAAGTTACAACACTGGATGTTTTGGACCTGGAACCTATTGTTCAGCTGAATGATTGTACAAGAAATTACTGTTTCAATCAATAAGAGTTGCACTTCCTTTTTATAACACTTAGAATGGTAGAGAAGTGTAGCTTTATTGGCAAAAAGCTATACATAGGGATGGGTAAACACTATTAGTGTAATTGCCAGAATGCTGAAGATTGGTCTGTTTTCTTTTAAAAATGTAGCAAATATTCTAACATGTGTGCACCTATTCATCGTTTTAGGTTAATACGATGATGATCGTTCAATGAAACATTTGATAGAATTATAAGCACTGTTGGGCACATTTTAGGTTATTATAATTGGAACAAATACACCTTTTTGGCATGATAATCCCAGATTTTTAGCCTTTATCTGGGCCTGATTTTTATATTAAGGCTGTGTACCGTAACACTGCTATTCAGTGCCATAGTGCATTTGCTCTAGCCCCAGAATGATTTTGGTAAGATTTAATGTAAACCAAATGGTCTGTTTAACTTTGCTGTAGGGCTGTATTAGATGGTTCAGAAAGTGCACCCGTGGCATGGGAGTTAATGTCATATGTGGGCTTCATTATGTATTTACAGCATCCACATTTATGCCACTAGCGGTAAAAACTGCCTATAGCCGCGGCGACGGCCGACAAAAGACCGATGCTGCGGCTACCATCTGTCTGCCATCATGTGACCAGAGCTGGATTTCCGACACAAGAAGGGTGTTAATCTGGCTTTGGCCATACTGGTGGACAGTGGTAAGGTGGCGCTGCTACCACCAGCAGTGCCACGCCAGTAGACTACCATATCATAAATAATACGGCCTTGCGGTGTTCTGCTGGTGGGTGCTGCTGGCGGTAGCAGCGCCCCGTCCTGTCCCCTGCCAGAAGACCACCTTGCTTCAGGTAAATTGGGTGTCCGACAGGTGAGGGGATTGGGGGGGGGTTGTTTGTGTGTGTGGGGGGGTGCATGTATGTGTGTGTGTTTGAGTGAATGCGAGAGTGTGTGTATTGTTGTTTGCGTGGTGAGTGTATGCATGTGTGTGAATGCGTGTATGCATGGAAAAGTGTATGTGTGTCTACGTGTCAGTGTGAATCTGTATGCATGAATGAATGCATGTGTGTTAATATGCGTGTATGTCTGTGTGAATGAGTGTGTGTCTGTGTGTGTGTGTATGGAGGGGAGGTTGGAATGGAGGGGGAGCATGGATGAAGGGAGGCTAGGGGGTGTTTGGGGAGTGTTGGTGGGAGGGGGCCTCCTATCAGTGACAGGGAAAGAATTCCCTGTCACTGATAGGGCGTACCGTCATGCTTTTCGTGTCGTTACAAACATCACGGAAACCATGGCGGTAGGCAGGGTCATGATAAAGCCAGTGGCACAATAGCGGCCGCCGGGCTAGAGATTGTTATTTCCAGCCCGTGGCTGCTACCTCCATGGCAGTCGGGGTGGTACACTGGAGGGTTGGCATAATGTCGCGGTAAGTACCGCCAGCCTGTTGGCGGTACTACCACTACATTATCTCCGACCGCTGGGGTCATAATGACCCCCTATATGGCTTGCAAGAGCATCAATGTGCTCTTGATGGGTCTTTTTCAAATATGGAAATCTATTCTAGAATATAAGTGAGTCATGCTAAAGTGCGCCTCGTAAGCCAAAGAGACAGGATGTTCTTAAAAACAAATATGCCCTCACTGTCAATGAAGACCTAAAAGCTATTTCACCAGAATACCTATAGCTGTATTTGAAAGAATAGAGGCCAAGATGTCATTAAAATAGTAATTCTTCATATCTGCCTGTGAAAAACCTAGACAAATAATTTAAAATGATTTTGCACTTACTTTTTAAAATATGATTTACTGGAAAAATCAGTCTTTTCATAACTGAAGTAGAAAATTAATTATAAAATTGCACTTTCTACTGCCTATGTCATAACTATGTTTCTACCACTCTTCATACCTCAAGAACTGGAATATACATATTTATCTGACATAGCTAACAGTTTTGGCGCAAAGGACAATGACCTGCTAATTAGCCCCAATGGGGAAGTATTACCTTTGACTTCCAATGTTACTCTATTAAATATACGGGCCCTCATTATGACACTGGTGGTAAATCCCGCTTAGTGTCACGTTGACGGCTGCCAACATACTGCTGTGGTGGTGGATATCCGTTCACCATATTATGACACACACACCAATCTGACAGAATACAGCCACATGCACAAATCTGCCAGACCAAAGGTCGGTGCTAAAGTGGCGGTCCCAAAACCCATACCGTTACGGCAACAAAACAAAGCCCGTGACATTATGACCCACAAATCACCACGGCGGACATTCAACAGTGGTAAACCATTGGCAGTACATATCGCTGCACTCAGAATGGACACCCACATACAAAACAACACCACATTGGCCAATTCGAAAAACACACACCTGACACACATACACACACCACCATAAAACACACACCCACATTACCCACAACCCCATACGAACAACAATTGCCACCAGGAGACTGAGAAACAGAGCAAAGAGACAACTAGACACACACACCACTTACACCCATAGACCCCTCACGCACTCCACATCACACACTCCACCACATCACCCAACACACCCTCACCAACACACATCACACAACACCAATGGCACCACAAAGGCACCCCCGTTTCATTGAGGAGGAGTTAAGGGTCATGATGGAGGAAATTGTCAGGGTGGAGCCACAGCTTTTTGGAGCATAGGTACAGCAGATTTCTATGGCAAGGAAGAGGGAGCTATGGCGGAGAATTGTGGACAGGGTCAACGCCGTGGGACAGCACCCAAGAACAAGGGACGATATCAGGAGGAGGTGAAACGATCTATGGGGGAAGGGACATTCCATAGCAGCAAGACACCAGCTTGCCATACAGAGGGCTGGCGGTGGATCCCCACCTCCTCCCCCACAGCTCACAGCATGGGAGGAGCAGGTACTGCATCCCGAGGGACTCGCTGGAGTTGCCAGAGGACTGGAAACTGGTAAGTCAATACAACCTATCACCCCCCAATACCTGCATGGCATCTACACCCTCACTCCCATCACTCCACTCCATCACACATACTGCACCTACACATCTCACTTATCCCAATGCCAAGCCCTGCATGCCATACCAATGCCTGGATACCGCTCCCAGCCCTGCAAGGACAACCATCACTAAAGCATGTACAGCATAAGGAAACTAACATAACCACAATACATCACCATGCACAAGCAAAAGCTGGCAGGGCAACAGCAACCATAGAGGGGAAGCTAGGGAAGTACAAATGTCATACACTTGAAGCATAATACATCATTTACATCCCCACAGGTACCCCAGCCAATGTCAGTGGAGAGGAGGTGCCACCACTATCCAGTCCCCAAACAGAAGAGCCCCCCAGTGATGGCAGTAAATCTGTACTTCTGGATCTGGAGTACCTACCTGGCCCATCAAGGACCACTGGACAGCCGGTCACCCAAGCCAACTCACAGACCACCACAGAGCCTCCCCCATAAGGAAACAACACCACTGCATACACTGATCGTACCCACACCTCTGTCCTCAGGACACATCATTTAGCAGTGTGCCCACCTGTACAGGGACCCCAGGCCACACCTCACCCACAAGACAATCAGGGAGCTGGGGTCAGTGGGCAAACCATTCAGGGGACAGAGGCACAGGCCAACAGGGACACTGGGAGGACTACTGTGCACCAGGGAGAGGACAGGAGCAATGAACCGACTCTCCAGGAGGCACTCTCCGATATCCTGGGAGCCTACCAACATTCCCAGGATATGATGGGCCAGATCCTAGACAACGTGCAGGAGTACAGGCGGCGGCAGGAGGAACAGAATCAGGGGATCAGGGAGTACTCGCAGGCAATTAACAACACCCTGATCTCGATAGCAGGGGTGCTGGCAGGCATGGCCAACATCATGAGGGAGGTGACAGCACACCAGCGGGCCCCTACCACCAACCAGTCAACTGAACAGCCCTCCACTTCAGCTGCCACTAGTGGCCAGGAGACCCCGCTACAGGACCCACAGGCCACCAGCATCCCTACCCCTGTAGAAGATGAACCACCCCCCAAACGTTCCCTGTGAACCAGACAGAAGCCAGAGACACTTGCCAAGACCACCGCCAGTTTATGAGACTCTCCTGATTGTCCCCCTTGTGTCCACTCAGTCACCTTGTCCACCTTGAACTGCCGTTGCTCCCCTTCCTATGTCCCATTGGACACTGCACCCATGCTACAAAAAGACTGGAACAATACCCTGGATTTTCATCCATCATCACCCCATTTCATTGTAATTTACCCTCAATTTCTTAGCACTACAATAAACACCCTTGGAGAAAAATAGACTACTAGTATTTCATGTATAGCAAATTTGTATTGATTGAAACAGCTACATCCATTGGAAATGAACTGTACATAGTGAGAGTATAGAATAAATGACCTGTTGCTGGCTGTAGTGATCACATCAGGACATTGTTGTCATATCACAAGCATCTGTAAATTGATAATCCATAGGTGATAGTAAGTAGAGGTAACAAGTGGGTAATGCCAGCATGCCACTGCCTCACAGAATACAGCAATAGTCCTAGAAATGTGAAGTTGCAAAGTCTCACCTGTGTGTCATTAGAAGTACTGACGGTTCACTAATATTCTGTTGTCCACATCCTCATCCTCTGCCACCTCATCCTCACTGTCCTCAGGGACCACTGCTGCCACAGGGGCATTTCCAGTCTCCTCTTCCTACAGAAAATGCACATGGTGTCTGAGGGCCAGGTTGTGCAACATGCAGCATGCCACTACTATCTGGCAGACCTTCTCGGGTGAGAAGCACAGGGATCCACCTGTCAGATGGAGGCACCTGAACCTGGCCTTCGGGAGTCCGAAGGTCCTCTCAATGATCCTTCTGGTTCGCCTATGTGCCTCATTATAATGCTCTTCAGCCCTTGTCCTGGCATTCCTCACAAGGGTCAGCAGCCACGGTAGGTTTGGGTAGCCAGAGTCACCTGCAAGTATTGAGGGACAACATTTAACCACACACTATCCTATTTGGCTAACAGCAGAGGCATACACTAACATACACTGGGTGGGGACCAAGGCTCACCTATAAGCTACACCCTGTGCCTCTGTAGTTGGCCCATCACATTTGGGATGCTGTTATTTCTCAGAACAAAGGCATCATGCTCTGAACCTGGATATTTAGCATTGACGTGGGAGATGGACTGGTCCACCACACACACCATCTGCACATTCATGTAGCGGAAACTGTTACGATTCCTGTACACCAGTTTATTCTACTGGGGGACAAACGCAATATGTGGTCCGTCAATCGCACCAATAATATTGGGTGTTAGAAATGGTGTTTCTGGTTGGCTAGGGTATGCCACCCACCCACTCCGGGAAAGGGAGTTACACGTCCAAGATAACCCCTGCTCACCCCCTTGGTAGGTTGGCACGAGCAGTCAGGCCTATCCAAGAGGCAATGTTTAAAGTATTTGCACAACACACACAACACATGTGATGCACTATCCCTACCACAAAGGAAACACAACACCAAGTTATATGAAAATATACTGTATTGTACACAACGCAATTATTAGACCAAACATAACATATCAGTAATATCCTGTTACCTTACCAGTTGTCAGAACTTTACACATTAGTTACTATGCAGAACCAGCAGTAGTCACATATAACACACAGGTTACTTAGTATTCTGCAATATATATGAAACATCATAAACATAGGGAGATGCACATATAAACCAGTAATGTTTATGAAAAAGGGCACTTCCAGTGCCACAAGCTATCGATAAGGGACCCCCGGTGCTCCAATGCATGAAAAACGGGGGCCTCACGATGCTGTGGGGGGGAGAGGGTTGGCACGCACCCTCTTGGATTTCTATGATGGGCCCCTCCTGGGGCTGTGATCCCAGGGGGCCAAAGCCAGCACCACGACTGAGGAAGAAGGGGGGCACTGGGCACCCACTCCAGTTCAACAACGGGCCCCTCCTGGGGTCAGCGATCTCTGGGGGACCCCCCGGGGCCTCCACTGGCCCTTCCACAAAGGGGGGGCCACAACAATACCCAAAAACCAACAAGAGGGCCCGGCAGCACAGAGAGCCTCTAATGAGGCTTCCACCCTGCCGCCCCTTCAAGATATAAGTATCAGGCCCCTCCGGGGGCCCGTGATCAGTGGGGGGGGGGCAGAAAAGGAAGACCGGCGGTATGGGGGGCCTCCGGCGAGGCTTCTGCCCCACCTGGGGTCTCAGGTGGCACAAGACGGGCGCCGTTGGGGCCAGGGGGAGCCTCTGATGAGGCTTCTTTCCCCCGCCTTTACTTTGCACGCTGCGGCCCGCCCGACAGTTACAGAGGGCAGGCACCAGAGTAGGTGCCTGCCTGTGCCCAGGGGGCACTCCTGAGAGTGCGCTTCACCCCGGGGGCACGATAGGAGCATGCGCGCTCCTTATCTTCAGATGATGGTGCCCCGGGGCCACAGGGAAGTAGCGCCTCCTCGCACTCAATGTAAACAGCCCATCTGAGCTGCGGCGGTGATTTTGATGATAACGCACTTACAAGTGCTTTAGACACTTTGAAGTTTTCAGGACACCAAAAGCATGCACTGGGCCAAGTACAACACCGGGGTCGCCGCGGTGATGTCGGTCTTCAAGGAAGGCGCTTCCCCAAGCGCACAGGCACTACCAAAGATGTGTTTTCAAGTGCAAAAATGTACTAGAAAGGAAGCTCTTTCCCAGCGCCTCCGGGAAAGATGTCAGAGCGCTCTCCAGGCGCTATGGACTTGTTGCAGGGGTCTAGGGCCACAGCACCCAGCCCCTGGGGGACAGCAATAACAGAAGAGGAGCACAGGTGGCAGCACCCAGCAGCAGGCCACCACAAGGTAAATGTAAGCAAGTGGCAGTCCCTTACAGTGACCAAGCAAGTCACAGGTCAGCACAGCCGCAGTGCATGGCGGTTCCTGGTGAGTCCCTATAGCAGCACTGTGCCCAGTTCCAGGTAAGTTCCAAAGTGTCTCCAAATTGTGGGGAAAATTCCCCTGTACTTATACTCAATTTTACAGTGTGTTACAAAGGAAGGAGAGATAGGTTCCATCCAGTTACAACTGGTTCTGGGAGTGCCCCTCTCTCCTTTAACACAGGCTCCAAACATCAGTAGTGGGTAAATGACCCTATTGTGTGAGGCCAGGACACATCCTTTACAAATCTAGGAGTGCCCCGCCTCTCCCTTCTCTCAGCCCAGGAAGACTATTCAGCATGCAGACACACCTCCACCTCCCTGTGTACAGGCTGTCTGAAAGGTATGCACAAAGCCCAACTGTCACTCTGCCCAGATGTGGATTGGAGTCAAGCTGCAAAACACCAGAGTCATAAGCACAAGAAATGCTCACTTTCTATTAGTGGCATTTCTGTAATAGTAATAAAAAGTCCACTTACACAAGTAAGCAGCATTTCCCATCACCATTACAACCATACCAAACATGCCTAGGCTACCACTCATAAATCAGACAATACTCCCTACACATAAGGCAGGGCATTTCTAATGCAATCCTATGAGAAGGCAGCACTCACAGCAGTGAGACACCAAGTTAGGCTGTGTGTCACTACCAGGACAGGCCACGCAACCTGGCACATGTCCTGCCTTCTACATACATCGCACCCAGCCCATAGGGCTAGCTATGGCCTACCTTAGGCGTGTCTTACATGTAGTAAAAGGGGAGATCTGGGCCTGGCAAGTAACTTTAGATGCCAGGTCCCTGGGGCAGAAAACTGTGCACACAGGCCCTGTGCTAGCAGGCCTGAGACAGGTTTGAAAGGCTACTTCAGTGGGTGGCGCAAGCAGCGCTGTAGGCTCACTAGTAGCATTTAATTTACAGCCCTGGGTATAGAGACACCACTGTACTAGGGACTTACAGGTAAATATGCCAAATAGGTATAAGCCAATCATACCAACTTTAGATAAGAGAGCTCCTGCACTTTAGCACTGATCAGCAGTGATAAAGTGCTCAGAGTCCTAGAGCCAACAGCGAGAGGTCAGAAAAATTAGGAGGAGGGAGGCAAAAAGTCAGGGGATGAACCTGCCACAAGGGCTAGGTCCAACATTGGGGATATGTCCCATTGCATAGAATCTGGCCTTCACTGTGGCCAAATCTTCCACCTGGGGAAAAGCAATGTAGCTGCACATGTGTTTTACCAGGGCAGACAAGACTCTTGCCAGCACGATTGAGAAGATTGGCTGTGACATTCCTGCTGCCAAGCCCACTGTCACTTGGAAAGAACCTGTTGCCAGGAAATGGAGCACTGATAGAGCTTACACAAGAGGGGGGATCCCAGTCGGATGACGGATAGCTGAGATCAGGTCAGGCCGCTACTGGGCACACAGCTCTGTGATTGTGGACCTGTCCAGTCTAAAGGTGAGTATTTTGTGCCTGCCCTCCAGTGTAGCTAAGTCCACCAGTGTTCTGTACACAGGGGTATGTCTCCAACCCCTATTTATCTGTAGCGGTAGGGATCTAAGGGGCAGAAGAGTGAGTAGGCTGTCACAATTTGAACAACTATACCTCAACAGCAGTCCACATTGTGCAATCATGTATTGCAACACTATAATCTTCTATGTGCCTTATTACCCTGTGAAGCGGCTACTATCAATAGGCCTGTTCGCCCCCCCCAAAATAGCGACTGCCTGTCCTGTGTAGAGGGACAGGGACATGTGGAAGTGAGGTAATTCTACCGACGTTGTGCGTTGTGGCAGTAGACGGTCGTGAACGGCCGTGCAATTCCTCATTGGATTGTATTGGGCCCTATGGGGTACAGTGGCCAATGGGGATGTACGCCGGTGGTAACGGTGTACACCACTGTGGACGTGAGCGCTATTTTCTCAATCATTCCTCACTTGTTTCCTGACCTTCCACAGGAGAAAACCTACACTGCATGTGCTTCTGTGACCTGTGTCTGGAACCTACCACCGTGTGACCGGGAAAAGGGCCCCAGCCTTCACTTCGGAGGAGTTGGGGAGACTTGTGGATGGGGTCCTCCCCAGTACGGTCTGCTGTATGGTCCTCCAGACCAACAGGTGAGTACACAGTGGGCAGGATACATGTGGCATGGATGCATGGGGATGTGTGTGAAGGCATTGTGTAAGGGGGGATTATCTGTTAGTGGTGTAACTGTCATGCACTGGGCAATGTATGTGCCAATGTAAATGGAAACGGGCATGGTGGGTCATGTGTGTGGCAGCCTAGACTGTTAGTTTAATCGTGTTTTGCTACATTTATTGCTTCTGCAGGTTGCCGCCCATCAAAAGAAGGGAATATGGTGTGCCATCGCTAAGGAGCTGTAGACCCTGGGGGTCTATGGCAGGTGGAGCACTCAGTGTCATCAACGGTGGGAGGGCATGAAACGCTGGGCACAGAAGACTGCGGAGGCCCAGCTGGGGATGGCCTCCCAATGAGGAAGGGGTGCCCTTTGAACCCTGACCCTCCGGATGGCCCGCATACTGGCGGTGGCCTACCCTGAGCTGGATCAGCGCTTGAGGGAATCACAGCAGCCACAAGGGGTTGAGTACAGTGGGTATCATTACAACTTATGGCTGGTGCAGTGGTATCTGGTGGTAGTTGTGTGTTAGTGTGTGCCCCTAAGGCCAGGCCAGACATTGCAGCATGAGTCCTCTCAAGGGTAATGGTTGCATGGCAAATACAGGTGACCTAGCTTGTTAGTAATCACTTCTATGCAGGGCTGCGTGGGTCCCAGGTGTGACGCAGGTGGCGGTGTGTGCTCCTCTTCATGCCTTGGTGACTAGCTGTGTACGCCAACAGTGGTGTTGGTGCAGTCACTGACCCAGTGTATCCTTTGTCTTTCTCCCTCCTTTTCTTGTTTTGTCATCCTGTCCTTGTGTGCAATTAGCATCATCTGGCGGAAGAGCAGGGCACCGGCGACAGAGGGAGCTGCATCCCACAGGACCCTGGAGGCAGAGTCCACCGACAGAGAGGGAACAAGTGGGACGGAGGGCGAGGGGAGCACCATGGCGGAGAATGGAGGGGACAAAACAGACTCTGATACCTCCTCCGATGGGAGCTCCCTGGTGGTGGCAGACACCTCTGTGACCACCCCAGCTGCAGGTACAACTGCCACCCCGTGCTAGCACTGCCCTCCCAGTAGCATCTCAGCGAGTTGCCCGTGCCCACTCACCCAGGAGGGTGGGCATCTCCTTTGCACCACGCACCTCAGGCCCTGCCCCAGTGAGCCCTGCTGCCCTGAGTAAGGAGGCTATTGACCTCCTGAGATCCATCTCTGTCGGGCAGTCAACCATTGTGAATGCCATCCAGGGGCTGGCAGCTCAGATGGGGCAAAGCAATGCATTCCTGGAGGGCATTCATGGTGGATTGGCAGCCCAACAGAGCCCAACAGAGATTGATTCAGGCTCTGGCATCCGCTATGATGGCAGCTATTGTCCCTGTTTCTACTGTCCCCCCTCCAACTTCCACTTACCACTCTCATTCTCCTCAGGCCAAGCCCATCTGAAGCACACATACAAACGAGCATGCACACAGGGCAACACTCGAGTGGCACAGGCAAACACAAGCACCACACTTCATTACACAGGTACTCACATAAACACCATACTGTTGCAGACATGACAACATCCAGAGCCTCCACTGTCTCCCCCTCCTCCTCCTCCTACTCCTCCACCTCTCTCTCAGTCACGCCCACACTCACACCTGCATGCACTGCATCTACATCTACTATCAGCATCACCACATCAAGCAGAACGCACACCTCACTGGCAGCCACCTCTCCAACCGTGTCTGTCCCCCCTCCGAAAGAACACAAACACAAGCACTCACACACCCAACAGCCATCCACCTCACATCAGCATACAGCCATGCATCTGCACCAAAATCCAGAAGACATACACCTCCAACAACCACTCCCTCATCCTCCACTCCCATTACTCCTCCCTCCTCCTGCCCCAATGCACCTAAAAAGGATTCCTTTCCCAAATTGACCTCTTCCCTACACCTCCCCCCATCCTGCACGTATTGGCAGGGTACCAAGGACACAGCCCAGGACCTCAACCAAACAGTCCACGGGGACAGTGGTAGCACCACCTACTTGTGGTGGTATTGATACCAGACCTTCAACACTGAAGGGGAAGGGGCCTGCACCAGCTGTGAAGAAGGGGAAGGAGCCTGCACCAGCTGTGAAGAAGGGGAAGGAGCCTGCACCAGCTGTGAAGAAGGGGAAGGACCGTGACCATCTGTGAAGAAAGGGAAGGAGCCTGCACCACCAGGCAGAGAGGGGAAGAACCCGTCAACCCCTGCCAGTAAGAGTAAGGGATCCCCGACCCATGTACAGGAGGAGATGAGGCACTCTCAGCCAGCGGAAGCTGTCAGGCTAACACCGCCACCACCAACTGCTGTCACGGGCCCCCCACCACCAGCTGTGGATGTGCAGCCATCAGGGAGTGCTGGGGCTGCCCAGGAGCCTCCTCCAACCACCACCACAATGCAGCCATCAGTGAGTGAAGGGGCTGTCCAGGAGCCTCCTCCAACCACCACCACAATGCAGCTATCAGTGTGTGCAGGGGCTGCCCAGGAGCCTCCTCCAACCACCAACACAATGCAGCCATCAGTGAGTGCAGGTGCTGCCCAGGAGACTCCTCCAACTACCACTGCAGTGCAGTTATCGGCGCCGGTGGACGCCATGTAGTCCACCCTCCAGGGGCTACTGTGCAGGCTGCCCCCTCCAGAACCAGTGGGCAAGTCACCTACTTCAGAGACTGTGGCCTTGGACTCCCCAGGACATGTTGCCCCATCCAGAACCAGTGGGCAAGTCACCCTCTTCAGAGACTGTGGCCTTGTACTCCCCACGACAAAGCAATGGGCATGTTGCTCCCTCCAGAACCAGTGGGCAAGTCACCCACTTCAGAGACTGGGGCCTTGCACTCCCCAGGACAAAGCAGTAGGCATGTTGCCTCATCCAGAACCAGTGGGCAAGTCACTCACTCCAGAGACTGTGGCTTTGCACTCTCCACGACAAAGCAATGGGCATGTTGCCCCCTCCAGAACCAGTGGGAACGTTCCCATGTTTGGCTGAGGTGCCCCCCACCTTGAGGTGCCTTCCCACTTGCAAAATGATGCCCCTGCATTGTTCTGTCTGGCTGTGTCAGGGAACATGTTGGGCCCTGAAATGTGCCATGTGGCCTTGTGTGCCCTTATGACTTTGGACTAGGCATTAGCCCTTTATGGACATTTGTATATATTTGGTTTGTGGGGAGGATTTTGCTATGCTAATACATTGTCGTTACTCCAGCATTATGATCCGTGTATTATTCTGCCATGTGTCTTATGCGATTGGTTTACATGTGCAGCTGGTTGTGTTTATGGTGTGTGTGTGTGTTGGGTGTGTGATGTGCGTGTGTGTGTCACTCTCCTTTTCCTCCCTCCCTCCCTTGTGTGCTAGGCGGCTGAACTCACCATTGTCATCTTTGTTGGTGTTCCAGATGGAGCATAATGTAGAAGATGATCGGTAAAAATTGCTGTTTGGGTTCCATGGCGGCGTGGTTCTTCCTTATGTCTCCAATGGCGAGTCCTTTCACTTCTGAGCTCTGTTTCCGCCAGGCTTTTGTTGGCGTTGGTACCACCCCGAAAAGGTGGCAGATTGCAGTGTCATGATATGGTGGACGGTACTTTGGGGGTCATTCTGACCCTGGCGGCCGGTGGCAGCCAGGGCCACCGACCACAGGAGCACCGCCAACAGGCTGGCGGTGCTCCCACGAGCATTCTGACCGCGGCGGTTCAGCCGCGGTCAGAAGCGGAAAGTCGGCGGTCTCCCGCCGACTTTCCGCTGCTCGGGGGAATCCTCCATGGCGGCGGAGCACGCTCCGCCGCCATGAGGATTCAGACACCCCCTACCTTTTGGAGAGCGCCCGCCGGCCCAGAGGAAATGTGTGAATGGCCGCCGCGGTCTTTTGACCGCGGTGCGGTCATTTGGCGGCGGGACTATGGCGGACGGCCTCCGCCGTCCGCCATAGTCAGAATCAGGCCCTTTGTCTCCCGTCTCGCTGTTGGTGTCTTCCGCCGTGGTGGCTCTTGTTTCCTCCATGGCAGATGGTGTGGTACATTTGCTGTCTAAGGGAGCTATCACTGCCATGGTCATAATTCGGTGGTACTTACCGCCAGCCTGTTGGCGGTATTACTGCCACTTTATCACCCATCGCCAGGGTCGTAATGAGGGCCATAGTGTGAAGAAGGAAAGACAGGGAAATATATAATTTTATTCAGTATCAAAAAAACATAGAATGATTTAAAAATAATAATATAAAAATAAGGTGCTTCTGTATGGTGACGGCGCAGTGCAAAGTGACAAAGTAAAAAAGTGCACTGGTGTTATATTCATATATAGATATAAACATGTGACTAGAAAAAATAATAATAATGTAGTCCTGTGATTTCTATCCTTTAGATATCCACACCCACATATCATCAATTTGGGAGCCAGTCCACAGTTTTGTATTATGTCATTGTTTCAACCCTAAATCCAGATTAATCAGTGCAGGGTCATCATCAGTACAATAAAACTGAGTGGAAGCACCAAAAATCTTCCTTATCGATCTTCTCCAATCATCCGCATGGGGTCCAGGAGAAGGGGCATTCTTATTATTCGACAAGGTATCTACAGAAACAGTAATAAGTAATTGGCTTGATGTCCTTGATTGCTCTTTTAGGGAAGTGATGTGGAAATTTCCAGAAGCAATGTTAATTCTGGCTATAAGTGTTGCTGGATGTTTTAGAACACTAAAATATACCCAATGCAATTTTTTCATAGCTGTACCTAAGAAAGAGACACAAGTAATGTGTCACTGGTTAGTAGATAACTAACCTTTGTGTTTGAATGGACACTTTGAGAAGGATAGGCCGGGTGCCTAGACATTTTATTTTTGTTCCACTGGCTGCCCAGTCAATTATTTGTTTGCTCCAGCATAGCAGATGAGTATTATTTGGAATAATAAAGGACTTTCGGGGGAGTGATAATTGGGCGTTCTCTGTTATTCTATGCTTTGGGAAACTGATAGGGGCTAACAGGGTTTTACTCCTGAGAATAGGTTATCCTTGGGGGCTGATGACAGGTTTGGACCTGCTCCACTTGAGCAATCTGCCTGCGTACCAAGTGTTAGACATGGTTGTTCCATTGGATCATTCAACTCAAGTCATACTAGTTTGGTAAATTATGGTTTTAGAAAATGTGTCTGAGTGAATTGGAATCACCATACTGTGGGGGCAGGTCTATGATAGAGCTGTAGGCTGGTTTGATGCATTTGTCAGACAATGAAATTTCACTTGAGAAAGGTTACTGAACAGCATAAATTAGGGATTACAATCATTTCTATGGAATATTTGAGGTGACTAATGAACCACTATAGACAACTGTTGAGAGAGAAAACAACTTCTCTTTTTTCAAAGCATTGGCATGGTATGTCATAGATAATTCAGCAAGGGGACCAGGGATATGTTTGTCAAAAGATTAACAAACACAGAAATGCACACCATGGAGTGCTTTCCTGTATGATTTCTAAAGATGTATGGATATCTTACATGGAAGACCTCAATGGCTCACTATTAACTCCGACTAATTCAGAAGAATGCCCACATTTAGTTTGGTCTGTGATTGCATTTCAGCTAAAGAGATTATGCTGACAACTGATCACCTGAAGTTACCTAGGGCTGCAGGACCATATAATATCCCGAAGTGCTAATGTAGGTAAACAGTTACTTGTGGTCAAGGGTCTATGCGCATTATAATGGGTTGGATAGTTACAACAGGGTCCTAGACTCCTTCATGAAAAGGCTTGGCAGTTTAGCCAACTCTGAAAAAAGGAAATGGTAATCTCCCCTCGAATTATAGGTTAATAGGCCTCCTTGATAGCTCATAGAAGATCTTTCCTAAAATCTTATTCCATTTGGAGCAATGGGCCTAGACAGATAGGATTATTGCCAATGAGCTCAGAGGTCGCATGGAGGGCACTCCACCATGGATCATTGCTTTGCCTTATGGGCCATTACTAAGCAATCTCTAGCAGGAAATAAAAAGCTGTGTTTCTGTTTCATACATTTTCGCACAGCCTTTGACAGAGTTGATACAGGAGTACTGTGGGAAAGCTTATTGCTTGAAAAATACCGGGCCCTCATTACGACCTTGGTAGTCCAAAGACCGCCAGGGCTGCGATGGCGGTCTTACCGCCGATGGGCCAGCGGTGAAAACCGCCACATTACGAGTGTGGAGGTTTGGTCTCTGTCAAACCTACACACCTCAGCTGGTACCGCCAGGGCGGTAGGACAGCCGAGACGGAGGACAGCAGCTCTGGGCTGGCTGTCCACTGAAGACTGCCGGCGGTATTATGAGTCACCTTTCTGCCAGGGTTTCCGCGGCAGTAGCACCTCCATGAAAACCCTGGCAGAAAGGCTGCCGGCAACAGGAAATTCCTTTCCTGGCGCTGGCAGACGACTCCTCCCACACCCTCCCTTTGATTCCTTGAATCCCCAGCCCCACATTCCATGAGAGCACCCAGCACCACCCTTCCATGACAGCACAATCGTCCCCCACCTCCTTCCATGACAGCACCACCCTCCCCCAATACATGCACACACACCCCGCATATGCCCATTCACCAACAAGCATTTATACACGCATTCACCAGCATGCATCCATACACGTATTCACTTGCACCAACACACACATTCACACAAACATACCAACATGCACTCACTTCACCAATCACACATGCATACACACTGAAATTCACACATGCATACACACTGAAATGTACACACGCAGACATACACCCACTCACACATACACTCCCAACACCCCCCATCATTCCACCCCATCCCCTGTCAGATGATCGTCTTACCTTGTCTGGTGAGGAGGTTGTCTGCCAGGGAACAAGACCCGGTGCCCTGCCATCAGGACACTGCCACACTGTATTACTGCTTGTAATACGGCGGGCAGAGTCCTTTTGGCGAGGCTGTGACAGCTGTGGAACCGCCTCTGTGCCACTGACCGTCAGCAGGAATGCTGAAGGCTTTCCACCCAAATTGTGGTGGAAATCCCTCAGTACTCCTAATAAGGCGGTCGGAAGATGAGTTCAAATAAGGCGGTCTTCTGGCACCCGCAGCTTTGGTGGTCTTTGCAAAAGACCACCAAAGTAGTAATGAGGGCCAAAGTCTTGAATATAAAATAATTGAGCCAAGATGACCTGCTTGCTGTATCTGACCATTGAGGTGGGCCTGAAATTGAGCCTAGGTCCTGGTGAACTGTGAACGACCTTTCTGTATTTGCCTCTTTCTTGAATTCTTGTAACTGTGTGCTAACGTCAGCCAGTGGTTAGGATTCAGCCACTTAACTGGTTGCAACATCCCTTTGCCACTGTAGCTGATGTTTCCTGGCTCATTGCCACTAGTTTGTGAGAGTTGCTTTCTGCCTTGTATTTCTTGTCCTGTTTGAGTCACCTTGGAGGTTTCCTTCCCCCAAAGGTCCTCTGCTCCATATTCCTCTCTCTGCTCATCAAGCGTCCTTGACCTAAGAAGCTATAGGCCACTTTAAGAGTTACAGTATCACAAGCATGACAAAGTAGCGATGTCCATGTAATGAGGTGCATTTGATAAATGCTGCAATTTTGTTCTGAATAGGAACAGCCTTGAACAGCTGCGAAGCTGCTGAAAGACATAGCCTAGATCAGCAACCTAGCTCCATTTTTGTAAACAACTGCCCAAAAACCGCTTCACTGCACCAACTGATTTAAGTTGCCATCCCATGGGAAATGGCAGCTGGAAACTGTGATATCTCAAACAACACAATATGCACACTGAGAAGCAAACATGATGGTAAAGCACGATGCGGGTTGTGGGTATGGCTTTGCCATCCTTTTTTAATGTCTTTAAAGTAAGGTTTAATATGGTAACTGCAAAAATAAACAGCCAAAGAGACTTTATCACACTGATGTTGACATAGGGCTGTAAAGGGGCATCCTTTCCACTGTCTCTTCAGCAGTATATTTCTCCTGCCCTACACATGCATCAAAAGTAAGTGGCTTCTTTCTCCAATGTGGTCCTTTATTTTTAAGCATACAACTGGAGAGGAGTCTCTATCTCCCCCAGTGCATGTGACAACATGCATGCTCCTGGAGAGACACTTGGCACTTGGGGAATAGAGGCTGCATGCAATAAATTATGTAGGCTAGACAAGTTCTGTGCCCAACCAATGCTGTCAATGCTTGGAACATTTTAGGGACCAAATAGAGAATAGAAATACAGATGTCAGTACCAGCAATCCGCTAGTCTCCAGTGCTACAAAAACGCTAATGCACATCAGTATAGAAGTACTCATGCCTTACCTAATATTTGGACTTCTCCCAGTGACCAGTAGTTTCCAAATGTTGTGCATTCTGCCAGTGCATTAATGTCAATGGACACCTAAGAAAAGTAGAAAAGCAGCAGGAATGGATATTTATGGAAAGGAAACACATGCACCTTTGATATGTTAACTTCACATGTGTTTGACAATTCTTCAGACAAATTATACAACATTTTTATGACTTCAAGACACTCACAATTCTCCTCTCATCAGTCTGTAAAGGCAAACCAATTTGTCAATATGCCTAAGGTTTTGTGCAATAGTCAGCAATCAACTGAATAGTACTTTGTAACATTTCTATAAACAATGCTACTCAATACACAACTTTTAAAGTGTAGTGCTCTAGTGGATATACCTGCAAATGCTACATATTTAGTAAACTAGCACTGGAACTCATCAGTGAGTGGGTATGTGTGCATGTAGCAAAGTCTACTATAAGCTCAACCTAGTTTTTCACTAGTTCTAAATCGAAATGTTCACTGATTGCCATGATTGTTCATTTATATATTGTTTCATTTTAGAAAAATTAAAGCATCATTGAATATCAACAGTATGTGGTGGACCATGACATAGACACAGTTTCAAGCCGACTGCAGTGGAGTGAAGGTGGGATATACCAAGCAGGTTTTTCTTTCTGAAGGTTTTTACCTTCAGATGTATTTACAACTGTTGGAAAAGTACCTTCTGGTCAGTCCTGCAGTCCCTAGTATCTGAGAACAGGCTTCTGGGAAGAAGGTCTCTCAAGCCAAGCCCCATCAAGGTCTAGCTCTCTGTAGTCAGCTTGACCTTCCAGGAGTCCTTCTGAAGCAGTCATACAGGAGCCTACATATTCAGCTCTGGAGAGGAGCTCTAGTGCATGTACGACAGCAGAAATGAGGAGTCATTGAGTCCTCTTCTTCCAGCAGGAGTAAGGAGTCTTCTTTCTTCTTTTCAAGTGAAGTCTGCTCAGGTACAGGAATGTTCAGAGGAGGCGAGGGTGAGGCACCAATCTTAGCCTGTACACTAGCCAATGATTGGAGAATTGTCGAACCACTGTTTAGTATACCACAGGTCAAGCAGAGGCAACCTAGACCTCAGTTATGGGAGTTTATTTGTTTTAGATATTCTACGGTCATTCGTACTGTGGCTCTGCAACCTTTGTTAAGTATAACCCCTTCAGCGCTTGACACTCAGTCATGGTGATTGCAAGCTACCACAGCCCTCTCAAGGATTTATTTTACATATTTTTTGTGATGTAGACATTTGATCAATGGATACATACTTTCACCATACCAGCGTAGTGTGATTACAAAGAACACAACAATATATTTCATTATGTGAAAGAAAGAAACAAAAACCTATTAAATAATTATATCTTAATAGTCAAAAGATCAGGGCCTGATCACAATTTTAAAATATGGTACATTGAATTCATTATTCTCATAGTGCACATCATGAAAAATTGTTAACATCCTTTTGGATATTCCCAAATCCTATAGGATATTTTAAAGATCTATTTCTTGCTGCATATCAATTTTAATATTCTTTGACTCTTAATTTTTCCAGTCATTGAATCAAAGTGGGTACTTTAGATGTTTTCAGATTTTTTTAAATCAAAGACCTAGCAATGAGCTTGACTATAAAAATACATTGCTGTTGCCAACTGGAGATATCTTTACATTGCATTGTTATATCGAACAAAGCACAGAGGTATGGGTTGTAAAATCTGATTGAGTTTTTGACTGATAAATAAAAAAACTTCTATCCAAAAATTGAATAGGGAAGAGAATGTAAAGCACATATGAATCCACCCTCCCTCTTCTTAAGGGTGTGGTGTATGGATGCTTGAGCTGAAATCTCAACAGTCATACATCAGGGCAATAACAGATTATGCAAACAAATGTCTTACTTTAGAACAACACAGTACTTTATTACAAAATAAACTAAATACTTCACAAGCAATAATAAACATGCACAAGTCTGTAAACTGAGTGCTGGCCTAACTGCACATCGAACAGCAGTCCTATTCCTCTGCCTTTGGTTTCCTCCCTCCTTTGGTGTAGGCAGTTCTCCTCTCTTAGGTGGAATTTTCTATGGTAGCATGGACAAAGGCTCATATGCAAATTTACCTCTCTAGCGTGTTTAACCCCTTCGCTGCCAGGCCTTTTCCCCCTCCTGTGCCAGGCCTTTTTTTGTCTATTTGGGGCAGTTCGCGCTTAGGCCCTCATAACTTTTTGTCCACATAAGCTAACCAAGCCAAATTTGCGTCCTTTTTTTCCAACATCCTAGGGATTCTAGAGGCACCCAGACTTTGTGGGTTCCCCTGAAGGAGAACAAGAAATTAGCCAAAATACAGTGAAAATTGTAGAGAAAGACAAGGGGCAATAACACTTGTTTTGTTAATCTATGTTTCCCCAAGTCTCCTGATAAAAATGATACCTCACTTGTGTGGGTAGGCCTAGCGCCCGCGACAGGAATCTCCCCAAAATGCAACGTGGACACATCCCATTTTCATGAAAGAAAACAGAGGTGTTTTTTGCAAAGTGCCTACCTGTAGATTTTGGCCTCTAGCTCAGCCGTCACCTAGGGAAACCTACCACACCTGTGCATTTTTGAAAACTAGAGACCTAGGGGAATCCAAGATGGGGTGACTTGTGGGGCTCGGACCAGGTTCTGTTACCCAGAATCCTTTGCAAACCTCAAAATGTGGCTAAAAAAACAGATGTTCCTCACATTTCTGTGGCAGAAAGTTCTGGAATCTGAGAGGAGCCACAAATTTCCTTCCACCCAGCGTTCCCCCAAGTCTCTCGATAAAAATGGTACCTCACTTCTGTGGGTAGGCCTAGCGCCCACGAAAGGAAATGGCCCAAAGCACAACGTGGACACAACATATTTTTTCACAGAAAACAGAGGTGTTTTTTGCAAAGTGCCTACCTGTGGATTTTGGCCTCTAGCTCAGCCGGCCCCAAGGGGGCAGAAATGCCGTAAAATAAATTTGCCCCCCTAACTCCCACCCCCCCGGGAGCGACCCTTGCCTACGGGGTTGCTCCCCCTGCGTGACATTGGCGCCAAAAAACAAATCCCCGGTGCCTAGTGGTTTCTGCCACCTTGGGGGCAGATTGACCTAAAATCGACCAATCTGCCTCCAAGGGGGGCAGAAATGGTCTAAATACAGTTTTCCCCCCAGGGGAGCGACCCTTGCCTGATGGGTCGCTCCCCATCTCTAAAAAAACAAGCAAACAAAAAAAAAATACAAAAAAAAATTTGCCCTGGCGCCTAGAGGTTTCTGCCCCGTCTGGAGGCAGATTGGCCTAATAATAGGCCGATCTGCCCACAGGGGGGGCAGAAATGGCCTAAAATAAATTTGCCCCCCAACCGCCACCCCACCCCGCCGAAGCGACCCTTGCCTACGGGGTCGCTTCCCCTGCGTGACATTGGCGCCAAAAAACAAATCCCCGGTGCCTAGTGGTTTCTGCCCCCTTGGGGGCAGATTGACCTAAAATCGACCAATCTGCCTCCAAGGGGTGCAGAAATGGTCTAAATACAGTTTGCTCCCCAGGGGAGCGACCCTTGCCCGATGGGTCGCTCCCCATCTCTAAAAAAAAAAATTAAAAAAAAATTAAAAAAAAATTGCCCTGGTGCATAGAGGTTTCTGCCCCCCCCCTGGGGGCAGATCAGCCTAATAATAGGCCGATCTGCCCCCAGGGGGGGCAGAAATGGCCTAAAATAAATTTTCCCCCCCAACCCCACCCCTCCCCCGGGAGCGACCCTTGCCTACGGGGTCGCTCCCCCTGCGTGACACTGGCGCCAAAAAACAAATCCCCGGTGCGTAGTGGTTTCTGCCCCTTTGGGGGCAGATTGACCTAAAATCGACCAATCTGCCTCCAAGGGGGGCAGAAATGGTCTAAATACAATTTGCTACCCCAGGTGAGCGACCCTTGCCTAATGGGTCGCTCCCCATCTCTAAAAAAACAAACAAACAAAAAAAAACCCACAAAAAAACTATTTTCCCTGGCGCCTAGAGGTTTCTGCCCCCCCTGGGGGCAGATCGGCCTAATACCAATAGGCCGATCAGCCCCCGGGGGGGCAGAAATGGCCTAAAATAAATTTGCCCCCCCACCCCCCTGGGGAGCGACCCTTGCCTACAAGGTCGCTCCCCTTGCGTGACGGCGCCAAAAAAAGATCCCTGGTGCCTAGTGGTTTCTGCCCCCCTTGGGGGCAGATTGACCTAAAATCGGCCGATCTGCTCCCAAAGCGGGCAGAAATGGCCTAAATACAATTTGCCTCTCCAGGGGAGCGACCCTTGTCCAAAGGGTCGCGCCCCATCTGTAATACAAAAAAAAAAAAAAAAATCCCTGGTGCCTAGTGGTTTCTGCCCCCCTTGGGGGCAGATCAGCCTAATCAAAATAGGCTGATCTACCCCCCACGGGGGCAGAAATGGCCTAAAATAATTCCCCCCCCCTGGGAGCGACCCTTGCCTAAGGGGTCGCTCCCCTTGCGTGAAATTCACGCAAAAAAAAAAACTCCCTGGTGTCTAATGGTTTCTGCCCCCCTTGGGGGCAGATTGGCCTCATCAAAATAGGCCAATCTGCCCCCAAGGGGGGCAGAAATGGCCTAAATATAATTTGCCCCCTAAGGGAGCGACCCTTGCCTAAGGGGTCGATCCCCACCTAAAAAAAAAAAAAATACATTAAAAAAACAAAACAAAAAAAAAAAGATCCCTGGTGTCTAGAGGTTTCTGGCCGCCCTGGGGGCATATCGGCCTAATAATAGGCCGATCTGCCCCCAGGGAGTGCAGAAAAGGCCTTCCCAAAAAAATGCCCCCCCCCCCTGGGAGCGCCCTTGCCCAAGGGGTCGCTCCCCTTGCGTGAAATTCATGCAAAAAAAAAAAAACTCCCTGGTGTCTAATGGTTTCTGCCCCCCTTGGGGGCAGATTGGCCTCATCAACATAGGCCAATATGCCCCCAAGGGGGGCAGAAATGGCCTAAAAATTATTTGCCCCCTAGGGGAGCGACCCTTGCCTAAGGGGTCGCTCCCCACCAAAACAAAAAAGAAAACATAACAAAAAGGAAAAAAAAAAAAAAAGATCCCTGATGCCTAGTGGTTTCTGCCCCCCTTGGGGGAAGATTGACCTAAAATCGGCCGACCTGCCCCCAAAGCGGGCAGAAATGGCCTAAATACAATTTGCCTCTCCAGGGGAGCGACCCTTGTCCAAAGGTCGCGCCACCATCTGTAAAACAAAAAAAACAAAAAAATCCCTGGTGCCTAGTGGTTTCGGCCCCCCTTGGGGCCAGATCAGCCTAATCAAAATAGGCTGATCTACCCCCCACGGGGGCAGAAATGGCCTAAAATAATTCCCCCCCTGGGAGCGACCCTTGCCTAAGGGGTCGCTCCCCTAGTGTGAAATTCACGCAAAAAAAAAAACTCCCTGGTGTCTAATGGTTTCTGCCCCCCTTGGGGGCAGATTGGCCTCATCAAAATAGGCCAATCTGCCCCCAAGAGGGGCAGAAATGGCCTAAATATAATTTGCCCCCTAGGGGAGCGACCCTTGCCTAAGGGGTCGCTCCCCACCTAAAAAAAAAAGAAAACATAAAAAAATAAAAAAAAATAAAAATGATCCCTGGTGCCTAGAGGTTTCTGGCCCCCCTGGGGGCATACCGGCCTAATAATAGGCCGATCTGCCCCCAGGGGGGGCAGAAAAGGCCTTCCCAAAAACATGCCCCCCCCCTTGGAGCGACCCTTGTCCAAGGGGTCGCTCCCTTTTGTCACTTTAAAAAAAAAATAAAAAATCCCTGGTGTCTGGTGGGGTTTCAAAAGCCGGATTGCAAGCAATCAGGCTTTTGAAACCCTGGGAGAGACTTCAAAGGGAAGGAAATACATTTCCTTCCCTTTGAAGCCCCTCCGGGCCTCCCCCATGGGATTGAAAGAGAAATGCTTTGCATTTCTCTTTCAATCGCGCTGGAAGCAGAGCTTCCAGCGCAATGGGGGAGACCCTGTGACTAATCAGCGCGCGCTCGCATGCTGACGTCACAGGGGGGAGTTTGGGGGGGTCGGGGTGGAAGGGGAAGGGCTTCCCCTTCCATCCCTGACTTAGGATCTGTGTTGATATGAGACTACCAAATGTAGCCATAAAAAGAGAACAACACATTACACCGACCATCGATGACCTAGTAGGAGAACTAATTGAAGCCAGATGGTTTTCAAAACTGGACCTCAGGTCAGGGTACCACCAGCTAGTCCTAGCAGAGGAGTCCAAGTATCACAACATTCTCTACCCATATTGCACTCCGCCGCTACAAGAGGCTAAACTTCGGAATTTCAAGTGCAGCTGAAGTCTTCCAAAACACGATAAGGGAATTGCTGATAGACTTGAAAGGTGTCATAAATGACAGCGACGACATCCTCGTCTTTGCAAAAACCATCCAGGAACCCCATGACATTCTCAAAAGAGTTCTCCAGCGGATCAATGAGTCGGGACTCACTCTCCATAGAGAGAAGTGTGAGTTTCTCAAGAAAACAATACAATTCTTCGGATACACCTTATCGTCACGCGGCATTGCCCCAGACCCGGAAAAGGTGACAGACATCAAAAATGCCCAACCCCTGACGACCGTAACTGGAGTTCAAAGCTTTCTGGGTATGGTGAACTACTGTGGCCGTTTTATAAAGAACCTCACGTCACTGACACAACCGTTGAGAGACCTCACTAAAGCGGCATCAACATGGTCCTGGGGCCCTGAACACGAACGGGCCTTCCAAGCAACAAAGGAAGCGTTGTCAGAAGGCACCATCCTACGATATTTTGATCCCCGGTGAGAAACATCCATTGCAGTCGATGCCAGCCCAACAGGGCTAGGAGCTGTGCTCCTCCAAAAAGTTAATGTGGAAGACTGGGCCCCAGTTGCATATGCGAGCCGCTCACTAACTGATACGGAGAAAAGATATTCTCAGATTGAGCGAGAAGCAATTGCAATCCACTGGGGAAGTAAGCATTTCCACCTATATGTCTACGGACACCCATTTGTTGTCACCACAGATCACAAGCCATTAATACCACTCTTCCAAGGCACAGCATCCAAGCCACCTCCATGCATTGAAAAGTGGATGCTCCAATTGCAGGAATACAATTGTAAAGTGGAATATCGCCCAGGATCAAACAATCCAGCAGACTAACTCTCAAGGCACTCCGGACCTGCCACTCAGCGAGAAGAACGCGAAGCTCGTGAGACCGAGGAATACGTCAAATGCGTAGCGGAGAGATCACGACCACTACCTATCACGATGGACACAATAAGACAAGCCACGAAATCAGATGACAACCTCCAAGGAGCTATACAGACGATACAGAACAATAACTGGCGCCCTGGACCAAAACAGTGGCAGTCTCTAACCCCAGAGTCGAGAGTGGTCATGGAAGGACTACACCACGTGCGGCAAGAACTAACAGTCAGTGCAGACGGATGTCTTCTCTGAGATCACAAGTTAGTGATCCCATCCAGCCTCACGAATAGAGTAATTCAGCTAGCATACGCTGGCCACCAAGGGATGGTGAAAACGAAGAACAGGTTGAGGACCAAAGTGTGGTTCCCACAGATGGATGAAAGGGTAGAAGAGTTAATACGGTCATGCCACTGGTGCCAAACGACTGGAACTCCCAACACACCAGTCCCTATTGAGACTGAGGAACGACCCCACAAACCGTGGGTGTCAACGAGCCTTGATTTTGGGAGTCTTCCTAATGGAGATCATCTGATGGTCATGATTGATGACTACTCCCGGTACCCCGAGGTGGAAATAGTCCGAACCTTGACAGCGTCCGAAATCGTATAAAAGATGGAAAAAATGTTTGCATCTCATGGGCTAGTAAAAGAGGTCAAGACTGACAATGGACCGCCGTTTCGTGGAAGTGAGTTCGGAGAATACCTACGGTCACTGGGCATTAAGCACAGAAAGATAACTCCCCGGTGGCCTCAAGCCAATGAGGAAGTCGAAAGATTTATGAAGACATTGAATAAAGTAGTTCGAATTGCGCTGGCCAAAAATGAAGCAATAGAGAGAGCTGTTTACTCTTTTCTCCGTGATTACTGCATGACGCCCCACTCTACCACTGGAGTAGCTCCTGGTCATTTATCGATGGGGCGAATAGTTACCGATGTCATACCCCATCATGAGTCCAGGGAGCCAAGTCCCATAAGTGAAAGAAAAGAATATGCCAAGAGGAAAAATTCAAATGATGGGGCGAGCAGACGCAGGAGAGTGCGTCATTCGGATATACAAGAAGGAGACGCCGTGCTCATAAAGGACCGGTTCCCAGGAAGCAAGTTTCGTCTGCCGTTTGAAGACAAGCCGTGGATAGTTACCAGCCGTCAAGGATCAATGTACGTGGCAAAGAGAGGCCCTGAACAAGTTACACGGAATGTATCATGGTTCAAGAGATTCCAAGCTCCATCAGAATTCCCCAGCGCCAGTCCAGGACATGGTCCCCTAGCAACAGAAATGGATGGGGCTGAGGAGGATGAGGAGCTGGAGCACCGTTTGATCAATCCTGCCCCTAACAACACAGAACGTGTCTGTGAAAGACAGGACAATGATTCTGACACTAACCCCAGAGACACCGGTTTATGTGATGGAAGAGATTTCCAATCGAGATATCACCTGAGAAGCAATCCTGCACCCTCAACGAAGCTGCGTGACTTCCTACTATAAGTCAATGGAGCTAAGTCGTAAATTGATATTGTCTTTACTATGATGGTGTTACATTCATTTATTTGTTGTGAAATTTTGGGAGGGATGTAGTGTCGCGCCCGTGAGATAACGGGAGTGCAGCCACTACCAAGTGTGCAATTGTAACAGGGGTGTTGCCACGGTAACCCCCGCTATGTTTACTGTGTTGGTTCAGCCTTGGCTCACAGGAGCCAATGGAAATAAAGGGCTGCCGGTGACGGCAGGGAGGCAGTGAGGACGCCGGGTCGAACACAGGGAAACTGCTCCCTCCGTAACTGCGTAGCGGTTACAACAAAATAACCGGTGCCCCGTGTGTTTTCTAAAGCGCACGGCGACAGCAACACCAAACACAACAACGGTCATCCCCAGGATAAGTACACAGTTTTCCCCCATATTTAGAACAGAGATCATCATCTGAAGATCCTTCAGGTGGGCTCGTTGTGAAATTGATTCACTAGTAAATATCTGCTTTAAGTGCTAAATTGCCCGGCAAGTTTTAAAGGAACTGTTTACAAATGTTGTCATCATAGGAAAATATATGTGTCTCTAGAAGTCACAGCTGTGCAGCCAGCCTCGCTAAACGAGGAAAACGCATAGGGATTGTACTGGATCCTCATGTCCAACTTCGAAATTGAATCCATTATCTCCCAGAACACTGGCACAGAAGATGTATCTGGTGCTGATCACTCTGTTAGAATCATTTTTTTTATCTCATCACAAACTCGTATTACCGACACAGCACACAAAGAACGAAGAATCCTCGTAAAAATGAGAAATTGCTCATATCAGGGTCGTATTAAATGCAAATTTCAAAATAAATTTAGAAAACTGAGATTAGAATTATAACTCCACGTGCAAATACCCTCAAAGCATAGTTAAATAAATGTAGGTACTGCATTTTGTTCCATGAAGGTTTATTTGGTTTCACCAAACACCAACCTTAAAGCTACGGTCATGCCCGGAGAAATGGAATTTACTTAACTAGAAATGATTGTACAGCTGTGTGCAAATCATTCTTAATTTGCACTTTCCCTTTGGAATAGTTCATGCTATTACGTATTTTGGGAGTAATGGAACAAATAATCTACCTTAATTTTTTTGCTTTTACTGCTGTTTATTTGGAACATTTCACTTACCTCCTTCTCGAAGTTTAGTTCATTCAACTATACCCAATGTAACCAACCAGGACGAATAAGAATCTATTATTTAATTTTCGATTAATCAATTTCCTATTTAAAGGTTCTGATTCAGTTCATATAAAAATTCTTAGGAACTGCATTTGCAGAATAGGAGATCTGGGGCCAGATGTAGCAAACGTTTAGCGAGTCGCAAACGGCAAAATTTGCCGTTTGCGACTCGCTAAATGCGTTTGCCAATGCAGAAATGCATATTGCGAGTCGTTACCGACTCGCAATATGCATTTCCGACTCGCAAATAGGAAGGGGTGTTCCCTTCCTATTTGCGAGTCGCAGTGGGATGTCGCAAATGGCATCGCAGTTACCATCCACTTCAAGTGGATGGTAACCCACTCGCAAATTGGAAGGGGTCCCCATGGGACCCCTTCCAGTTTGTGACTGGACCCAAAAATATTTTTTCAGGGCAGGGAGTGGTCCAAGGGACCACTCCCTGCCCTGAAAAAATACCGAAACTAAAGGTTTCGGTTTTTTTTTAAGTGCAGCTCGTTTTCCTGCAAGGAAAATGGGCTACACTTAAAAAAAAAAAAACTGCTTTATTGAAAAGCAGGTCACGAACATGGAGGTCTGCTGACGTCAGCAGGCCTCCATGTTAGCGAGTGCCTATACTCGCTATGGGGCCGCAATTTGCGACCCACCTCATGAATATTCATGAGGTGGGTCATTGCGACCCCATAGCGAGTTGCAGTCGGTGTCTGAGACACCGTACTGCATAGCAATTTGCGACTTGCAAATTGCGAGTCGCAGGGACTCGCAATTTGCAAGTCGCAAATTGCCGATTTGCTACATCTGGCCCATAATTTGCTAATAGTACCACCGTTAGTTTATATAATTTTCTTTGTCTAAGCATTTCATAAACCCAGCGGATTGTGTAAATAGGTAACTTGCCAGCTAGGGAATACTGCCAGTTGAAATCTTTTAATTGCCCCTCTGTCATGCCATGCATGTGTCATGGAGTTTCAGCTTTGCGTTGCAGGCCGATGAAAATCTCTTGTAATCCTAGGGAAATTACAAGTCACCTCTCCCCCTGTGGGACAATATCAGAATTAGTCTTCCTTGGAACTTCATTGCCCCCTGGGAGGGGGGAAATCTCAAATATTCAATCGAGCCTACTACGCACGCATTTCAGATGACATTCTGCCAATTCATAGTGATTGTGTGTATGGAAGTGCTAGGGGGGTCACCTGTATTCATGGCCATCTTCCAGTCAGTCCCCATCTTATTGTTGTAGCTGACCCCAAAGTGCCTAGTCGCAGTGTCTGCATTTTACCAGGCCATGAGGCCCAGCATAGTGGCCATAATGTTCACCATTTCCTATCACCTAGTGATAATGGGAATAAAATCACCGGTGATTGTGATGGAATATGGTTGGGTGGAGACCTTAGCAGAGGAGGTATATGATTCAAGTCAAAATAAAAATGTAGTAAACACATCTGTCTGATGCCCTACTGTATGTAAAATGATTTTGTCTGTTATTGATCATAACTGTTATAATTGTAGGTGTAAAAGGTCATATGTAGGTCTTATCATTTCCACAGGCCAGATGAAGCCCCCAAAAGGGACCAGGGCAGGTTCAGATGGAACTGGTCATCATGTTTCTTCAGAAAAATGGACTTCCAGCAGCTTGTTCCAACCCTGCTGCTTAACAGGAGGCCAGCCTTGGAAGCCCTTTTCTTGCCCTAGATTCAAGTGGGAGAAGGTCCAGCCTTTCAGGTCTTCAAACAGGTCTCAACAGCATATGCGGTCTTTCTTCTGTCTTCCACATGTCTAGTAATATTCTGTATTGGGGGTCCAGAGGTGTCACATTTCTGTCTGGCACTAGCCTGTGACTGGGGCTGACTCTTAGCCCTTCTCTGACCAATAGGAAAAATAGCAATCTATGTGTACCTTATTGCATACAATTCTACAGTACCCACCCCTGAAGAAAACCAAGATGCAGAATCTTTTTTTTCTTGTGCAGAGCTCCTGTTCCCACCCCAGAATTGAGACCATGGACGTGAGCAACCCCACCTCTGTAGTTACTCTAAACGTGTTCTAGTGCAGCTCCTCTCCCACTGGGATTGGTGCCCATCTGACTAGGTGGGGAAAAAAGGCCCTGTCCAAGTATCAGCTAACAGTTGCCTATGACACTGTAGACCTCTTTGAAGTTAATCAAGTTTTTGGACACAGCCCAAATGGTCACCCTACTGGAGGAAAACAAATACCGAGACATTTGTCCCAGCGAAGGATGCATATTTTTAACAAGCGGAGCCATTCAGCTGCCAGGTGACAGTTTTAGCTCAATAAATGGAGTTCTAAAAGCTTTTAGAAGGGAAAAGGTAACTTTTCCACAGTATCTTTTCTTTTTTAAAGAATCTTTTCATTGCCATTTTCAACACACTACACATAGTTCACCAATAAAGGAGAACAGGAGGCCAGTAATATCGGCTAATTATATCCCAATAAACCACAACAAACCACAATGAACCCCTCTCCTCTAAGCTTCGGCCAGACAGTCAGCATCATAGATTTCACAAGTATATCAGGCATAGGTAGGTATCCATCATACCCATAATGTTGGATGATCAAAACACAGGTATCAATATCAGCATATTCTAATTTTCCATGGACTGGAGCACATATCCATCATACAGCCCCACAACACCCCCACCCACATGTCACCAGATGGTCCACACCCACCCCAAAGTAAATTTTCTAAAACATTACATACAATTTCATCTTCACCTGTGAAATGAGCTTGGTATCAATATTTTATAAAGTCAAAGAATTATTGTTGTATCTGTTACCTAGCTGGAGATAACATTGTTAAATTTAAGATTGTATCCAAATGCTTTTCTAAGGGGTAGCTAAACCTGCCTCAGTGAAAATAGCTTTTGATGTGTTTCCATTGTTTGGACTCATTTACATACCACACACAATGACTTATGGGCATTAGTGCCTCACTAGGGACTATTTGTAAGTATTTTAATGAAGGGTTTAGGCCTGTTAAAAGGGGATATTTTGGCAGGTTGGATTTGCAGTTTTAAGACTGTACAGACAGGCTACAGTGGTAGCTCTGCAGCCATGTTTGGACTATCATTGTAGTAGGTGGCACAGTTAGTGCTGCAGTCAACTAATGATATTTAACTTACAGGCACTGGGTATAATATGTACATTATATTAGGGATTTAAAAGTAAGTTAAGTATGCCAATCAAGAGTATAGCAAATTTTGACATGTTTGAAGGGTCAGAACACATGGACTGGGGCCTGGTTAGCAGAGTCCCTGTGCACAGAGTCAGAAAACAGCAGCATCCGTCCAAATGTTTATGATCGTGCAAAAAGAGGCCTTTTCCTAGAGATAACAACAAATACCTGGGATTTTTTCCATTAAGAAGGTTCTAAGTGATATCAAATACATAACGAGATGAAGCTTGAGTTGTTTGGAATGTTAATTAATACCTACAATTATTCACTTTTCACACATCCGTAATGTTAATTTACAAATGGTCCCTAAAATCATCTGTTTCTGCTTTTAACTTCTTACATGGGGGCAGAAGTGTACTGGTGAGCCATACGTAGCATGGCCTCTCCTCCCTGCCCCAAATCTAAAAAATAAACAAATATCTGACTCCCACCCACCCAAACCATACTCTGTGCCTTCCCTTTCCCTTGTCTATCCTAACAAAGATGAGCTCTGTGCTCTGAAGCAGTCCATAATGCCTTTATGATCTAGCAGCAGTGGGAAACAATGGTTGCTTCCAAGTGTTGTTACATCATAGCAGTGAATACCCGGATTTCGAATCTGATATTTACCTTAATGCCATTCGATTGGAGTCCTATATAACAGTTCTCTCCTTTACCTGTTGGAAATGATGACTCTTCTGATACTAAGTCAGGCTGCAGTAACCTCATATTGTTGAGACCTCTACTGACACCAGATTGGCCCATGGCGAGTACCTGGTTAAAAGAAATTCAGGTTTCCGACTTGTGTTGAAGAAATTAGGCACTGACTTATGCTTATATGGAGGAGGAAGAAGAGTAGAAGAAAAAACATATAGGAAAGAAGAAGAGGAGGCAAACAAGAAGCGGAACCAATCTTTACTTGAGAGAGAAATCTCCAATCACTGGTCTCCACTTTAGAATTGGACTCTCCTCCACTGTTTCTTTACCAGTTCTAGTTGTCTAATTAACTATAATTCATGCTCTAAGGTTACTATAACTTGTGCCTCCACCATGCACAGTCTTGTCCTCATTTATTTCGTTTTAGATGTTACAAGCATGCAATGAGTTATAGTTACTTGAGATAACTATAACTGGCAAATTTCAGTCATTTTTTAAAAAATTGGTATGTTTTAATTGACTTTTTCACTTAACTATAACGTCCCTCTAACTCTTGTTTTTTTCAGGGTATTTCTAAGGTTTTTTCCTAATGGACTGCAAGATATTATTACCATACTTTACTATATTATCACTTTAACCTTTGTTTTTTAGTGTATTTTTTTAAAACGTTATACTTTATTAAAATATGTAACACCCACCCCATACTTGCGCACCCAAGGGCCCTGCCCTGCAGGACGCCTTTAGCCTTGCCAACCATGGGTGGTCAACACAGGGCCTGAGTCAGACAGGTTTCCCTCCCTCTGCTCCTGTGCACAGTGAGTGAGGAGAACCCAGAGAACATGGTCACCTGGACCTTACCAGGCTCAGGGAGGCCCCCCTCTTCCCTATATTTACGTCTAGGCTCCAAGGAGTGGGTTCCCAGGGGGCTTTACAAGCTCAGGAAGTGAGGCCTCATGCCCCCTTCTCTAAATATTGAAATGCACACTGCCCATGGGCCCTGGCCCACCCGGGCCGCGGATTTGCTTTTTCAGGCACGGCCTCTCGAGACATGATCGTAACTATCACTATCTATCTCTTTCACTCTAGTGGTCATCACTCATTAGTTAGTCTCGTTTGCATTCCATTGGAAGAACATTTTTTGGTTTGCTAATAACTTTGGCAAAAATCTTCACAAAACTTTACAAACAAAAGTTCATCCACCTCAACTCCTTCTTGGAAAGTTTTGGGGTGATCCATGAAGTAGGGGGGTGAGAAAAAAGGGGGGTCACAAAATTAAATTTCTCCAGGCATTTTCCATACATGATTTTGGAAAGCAATACAGCAAAAACTGCTAAAGGAGTTACACCAAATTTTGCAGGAAGAAAGATCTTGGTACTTCTCGTGATTTGGTGTAAATTCATTTAGTAGTTTTTGAGGGTTAAAAAATATTTGTGTATTTGGATGGTTGTGTTCACGAGAGTCTCGTGAGAGTCCTGCAGCTGCATAGATTTAAAAATGAAGCCTTCTGATTGGTTTAGGTGAATTTTCTTCCCTAACGAACATTTAGCTCCTGTGATCCTGAAATTTAAAAAAAATAAAGTATAAAGGGGCCCGATCAAGGCAAGAGGCCAAGTGGGGGGGAGGTCCCAGATGGACCATCCCTAGACCCAAATGTAAAACATTGTGTGGGGAGATGTTGCAATCCTGCAGGTGTCACTCAAGAGCTGGGCGTACCTTGTGAGCTTCCCTACCAGACACCTAGAGAAGTAAAACTTTGCAAAAAAATAAGCTGCAGGTGGTGAGGGGTTAGCCAGAACTGTGGCCAACCCCATGCCATGCACAGTTGAAAGCCTCATGCGTAAAGGTGTGCAGTGGAGCAAATAGAAAAGGTGCACCCTCTCTGTATTAGGGCCTCTATTGTGTCAAGAGTATAGAACTTGGGAGATAGTATCCTATGTCTAGTAATGTTTTATCTCCCTTCCCTGATTATTGAAGCTCTGATTCCAACCAGGCCTGTAGTATTGATAGTGTATTGAGCAGCATAGATCTGTGGGAGATTTATAGTTAGAAACACAACAATAGGGTTATTCAACCTTTACTCTTGTCTGAACAGTGATTTTTCCCCTGGTTTTAGCAAAAAGGATAAAGAAATGGGCTTCTATTTTTTGGACAAAATAGTGTCTTAAATTTTGTCAGCACCACCCTTGATTAGGGGAACAAACATAACACAGGCTTTACCACAAGCTGAAGCATGGAAATCATTGATGGAACTTGAGAATAATAAGATCAAGACTCCCTTAGAGATAGCAATCATGACTGAATATGTGAGGGTTAATTCTGCACAACCTGGATTAATAGTGCCAACCACAAATGTGTCTTGAAGATAAGTGTTGGAAAATGGGTTATTGGTAAGGGCAGGTAGGGACCTACACTTAGCAATAGGTCACTAACCTCCACTTATGTCCAGTTAGGTCTCAGTAAATTAAATCTAGCTCAACCCTTGGTAGCTTGGCAACGAGCGACAAGGCTTAACTTAGGAGACAAAGCGTAAAGCATTCAAATATCACAAAACAGTAATTAAATAAAACACAGGAAACAGTCTAAAAATCCAAAATCAGCTAATAAAAATAGGGAATATTCTTAGCTTTGAAATTACACCAAAACAAATAAAATCGGATTAGGGGAACCTAATTAACGCATTGAAACAAAAAGCGCCAATCTGGTAATCTGGTCACACTATGCCTGGGGCAAAGTCAAAGTTTAAGGCTGATGGCAATGGAGCCCGGCTCAGCTACAGCCCGCGGGAGGCTTCGGTAAAAAGTTTATCTTAGGACTTAGTCGTTTTTCTGGAGATTTTCTTCAGCGGGACGGACCTGCCAGTCCAATCCAACCTCCTGGTCCTCGGATACGCGTCACGGGAGCTCTCGGTGGAGATTTTTACCTTCGGACTTAGTCATTTTTTCAGGCTGAAAATCCTTTGACCTGGGGAAATCTGAATCTTGATCCAACGTCCTTGGCGCCCTCTTCGGATACACTCCCTGGGAGGTCCCGGTCAACTTCCTACGTTCGCACTTAGTCACTTTTTTGATGATTTTCTTCACAGGGACGAACCTACAAGTCAGGCCGGGTCGCGGTTGAGGCAAGCCAGCTAGAGTTGCCGCGGCTGGTCGGTCCCTCTATGGAGCTTTTTTCCAAAAGTTCCCCAAAGTTCTCCAAACTTCTGGATCTTCTTCCAGATGTTCTTTTAAGGTCCTTTTGAGGTCCACTGTTCAGCCCAAGGTTCCAGAAGCTCTGGGATGCTCCTTGAGGGTGCGGACTACAACTCCCAGAATGCACCTGGCGCTAGCTCCTTTTTGGCCACTGGACAGTGGTCAACTGGTCAGTTTCTTCAGGAGTTGAGACAGGGGACTCTGGTTAGCAATTTTTCACCTGTAGCAAACAGGGATTCCCTCCTTGAACCACTTGAAGCCAGGCAAAGTCCTTCTTGTGGTGAAGCCCAAGTGTGCAGCTGGTGCAGTCCTCCAGAGTGCAGATACCAGGTGCAGGCCAGGGGTCCAGCAGGGCAGTCCTTCTTCTTCTGTAGTTCTTCCTTGTTGGAATCTGATAGCGATCTCAGGTGTGGGTGCAGGTCTGCCAGTTTTATCCTTGCTCCTGGGTGAAAAACAGGGGGGTCCTGGTTCTCCAATCAAGGCAGGGTCCTTCCCCCTGTGATAACCACTTCCTGGGAAGTGTGGCAAAACTCAATCCCAGGGAGCAACATTCCTTAAAAATCCATCATGGCTGAAAGTGATTTTTGGAGGTTACATCTGACTGAGCCCACCCACTGGTGTGGCTTAAAAATCTGAACACACCTCTCTCCTGCCCTCTCCTAATATAATCAAGCGGGCACCTAATTGTCTGGGTTTGCAGGATGTGAGGGTGTTGCTGGGTTGCTCCAAATGTCCTTCCCTGCCTTTGAAGACCAGTTTGGCAGCCCTCCCCACTTCCTACTTCCCCATCTGCTGAGGGGAGATCTCCTCCCCTAGGCACATCTCTTTGTGTTGAGCCAGGCCACTTCACACCTAATCAAGGCAGCCTGGTCAGGCTGCCAGAGGCTGGCCAATCAGAGCAAAGCAGCAAAAACACTGCAGGGCTGAAGCTGGCAACTTCACAGGTAAAGTTTAAAACTCTTTACCTGAACAAGTTATAATACATCCCACAACTTGAAATTGTGGGATGTATTATAACAATTCATTTTATACCAAACTTGTGGTATCTGTTACTTAAGTGGACTTTTACAATTAAAATAAAGTCTCCCTATTTTAGCCTATGGAGGCCATTCACTACAATGAGGAAAAAATGCATTTGGCTGTTTTACCTCACCAGGGCTTATAAAACTATTTATATAAGGTCCCTGCTTATAGTTACATGGCACCCAGCCCTAGGAGTACTTAGGGCACAACTTAGGGGTGATTTATATGTAAGAATAAGGTAGTTTAAGACTTTGGAACTACTTTTAATTCCAAAGTCGAATTTGCATGTAACTTTAATTTAAAAGCAGCCAGCAAGTCAGGCCTGACACTGGGCACCTCAGCAATGCACCTATGGGTGCACTACCTATGCTAGGCTCCCTAAACCTACATGCACTACCATATACTAGGGGCTTATAGGTAGGTTGACTTAGCCAATTATAATTAGCCTAATTTGCATACTGATTTCACACATTTTGCAAAGGCCCTGGGACTGGTGAGCAGTACCTCAGTGGAGAAGTGTGGCACAATGGTTAGAGCGGCAGACCCTGAAGCAGAGATCTGGCTCAAGACCAGGGTTCAAGTCCTGCTTCGGCAGGTCTTGGGCTCAATTCCCTTGGACCAGATAATTCTCGCCTTGGTGCCTAATCTAATTAATGGGTCCCACTCTGCAACTCTGGGCAATAGCTTGCTTAATCTCCACAACGGCCACAACAGCGCTTGGATGCCTGGCTTCTCCCTGGGGGTGCCCAGGAGTGGGCACCTCACAGGGAAAAGCCAGGAGGGGTTCCATAGCGGTATGAGTACAGCGCCTTGAGACCCTAATGGGTGAGTAGTGCCCTATACAAGTGCAAAGTTTACAGTTTACCCAGGGCACCATCAGAGTCAGGAAAACACCAGCAAAAAGTGAAAAAGGGGGGCAAAAAGTTAGGGGGCCTTTGCAATCAGCACTGTTCTCTCACAATAAGCAATTTAAAAAAGACTGTTCCCTCGTTGAGTGGTGGTACTCCTGCGTCCCAATAATCTTCATATTAAACACTGCCAGATGTTTTTCAGATGTGATGCAAGTAAAATTTAAAACTAGCAAGGACTATGTTTTAGGTCTATGTAAGTCTTCAAGAACAAACTCAAAGAGGAAAATAAGAAACTAAGTGAGTTTAAAGAATTTGTATCTCAGAGTAAGTATTACAATTTACAAAAAGATATAAAAAATATTCTGTCAAGAAAAAGTTTAACTATTTTCAAGAGGACTATGTTAATAGGTTAATTGTCCAAACAAACCAAAAAGGAACACGAAAAGACAACAGCTGGCCATCCAGTTTGGTCTTGGATGGCTGGTCTAGTGACAACTCCTATAGTGGGCATGAGGTAAGAATACCAGCCACATGGGCAGAAGGTACATAAAGCAATACACTTACTAAACTCATTGAGGCTGTGACTCTCAGCCAAATACAGTCTCACAATCTAACAAGGAAGGAACAGAAAGCTTTAAACACTCTCCAGAACAGACAAAAACATAGTACTGAAACAAGCAGGTAAGGAAAGGGCCACAGTCATGCTAACAAACGAGAACTATCACAAGGCATGTAAGAGTCTCAGAGGAGATGATATAAAACTATTGAACACTACACAAATCCCACCAAGAAATAAAATGTGGGAATATAGCCAAAAAAGTCAAAGATGAAAATTGGTTTATCATGCAAAAGACATATTTAGATAATAGAAAAATTCTGGCATCCATTCTTTTACACAAAATCTTAGAACTTCTATCTACATACGTTGACTGGTCCCTAAAAAATGTCAGTGACAAAAATGAGGTCATGTGTTAAAGACACTAAAGGGCATATTTATACTCTGTTTGCGCCGGAATTGCGTCGTTTTTTTTACGCAAATCCGACGCAAAACTAACTCCATATTTATACTTTGCCGTTAGACCCGTCTAGCGCCAAAGATCTTGGGGTTTGCGTCATTTTTTAGCGTGAACACCTACCTTGCGTTAATGATATGCAAGGTAGGCGTTCCCGTCTAAAAAATGACTCTGAGGCATGTGCGCCGTATTTACACTCCGGGCAAAAATGACACCCGGGGGTGGGCGGGTCAAAAAAAATGACGTCCAGCCGTCTTAGCGCCATTTTTTAACGCCTGGTCAGGGCAGGCGTTAAGGGACCTGTGGGCTCGGAAGGAGCCCAGAGGTGCCCTCCTATGCCCCCAGGGACACCCCCTGCCACCCTTGCCCACCCCAGGAGGACACCCAAGGATGGAGGGACCATCCCAGGGAACTTAAGGTAAGTTCAGGTAAGTATTATTTTTTTATTTTTTTTGTGGCATAGGGGGGCCTGATTTGTGCCCCCCTACATGCCACTATGCCCAATGACCATGCCCAGGGGACAGAAGTCCCCTGGGCATGGCCATTAGGCAAGGGGGCATGACTCCTGTCTTTGCTAAGACAGGAGTCATTTCAATGGGGGTTGGGAGTCAAAATAAATGGCGCTAATCGGGTTGAGGCGAAAATTTTGCCTCAGCCTGACTTGCCCCATTTTTTGGCGCCCAAGCTCCATTTTCCCCTACGCCGGCGCTGCCTGGTGTAAGTCATTTTTTTTTACACACACCAGGCAGCTCCGCCGGCTAACGTCATTCCATAAATACGGCGCCCGCATGGCGCTTTGGAATGGCGTTAGCCGGCGTTAAATTTTTTGACGCACAACTGCGTTGGCACAGTTGTGCGCCAAAAAGTATAAATACGGCCCTAAACATCTAAGCAAAAAGCTAGGTGACATCAGGTTTTGCCCCAAAATGGAACTGGTGTTAGGTTTAGATCTTTAAGCTCTTTACAGAAACATACCCCAGGAAGAGAGCATTTGGGTCATTAAGGAAATCCTAAAAGAGACCAACTGGCCGTACAGGGCTCTAATTTACCTGGTAAAGAAATTTGCTAGACTTTCATTGACAAAAATTATTATGAGTTAGAAGAATCTATCTATCTACAACAACATGGTACTTCCATGATTAGCACTTTTGCTCCCAGTGTAGCAGCCTATAGCTACACAACTTTGAGAATGTTTACATGAGGGCTAACAAGCCCTATCACAATGAGGTACTCCTTTGGCATCTTTATGTTGATGATTTGTTTGTTATATGTCATGGTACTGCTGAATCAGTCAATGATTCCATTGAATGGCTGGACTGATGTAATTATTACTTTACATTTATCCAGAAGTATGACCAGTATTTTAATTTTATTTCTAGATATTATGATCACAGCTAAGAACTGACCTATACACACACAAACCTACAGTTAGGAATTATCTGTTTCATTTTGAAAGTGCACAACAACATTCTTAAGGAGAGAATTACTCACTAGGACAATTTCACAGACTAAGAAGAAACTGCTCAGATTTACTAGATTATAATGTTGAGGTAAAGAAATTCAACAAGTTACTTACTGAGAGCCATTACCCAAGAAGGATGATAGAAGAAGCTAACAAAAGAATGAGACAGTCTGAGAAAAGAGACTGAGATCTCTTAGTGCGTATAATATCAACTCTAATAAAAAAATCATAAATAAACACTGACACATTTTCAATTGTGATATACTGAATCTAGAGTAACCCATACTCTCATTTACCAGTCCAAGGGACATACTGGCTCACCCCAACAATAGACAGGATCCAATTTCAGACCAAACAACTGTGTGGGATCTCCCCAGAGTGGATGGGCACTACACCTCTGGACTATGCTCTGTTCGCCCCTTCACGCCACATAGTAAGACAACTGACCAAGTTCTCAGGAGACACAAACTGAAATTCAACTAATGTTGATTAACTCATTGAATGGCACTGCAAATTAAAATATGTAGGGATTACTTAAAGGAACATAAAGATTTCATGTTTGTGTGAACACTACAGGTAGGACAACACACTTTTTCACAAAAGGTCACACTGTCAATGACTTATGGTGGACAGTAATTAAGAAATTTGCTAATGGTATCAATACGGCCGAGAGACTTTTGGAGCCTGAAAAATGTTGGGTGTATGGACTCTAGAAAAATAGATCATGTCTGAATGACGACATCCCGGAAAGCTACGAAATATCAGCAAATTATTCTGCCTGTGGTCATCTGTAGATTAGTACAGACTACAAATAGATAATGTGCAATGCACTTACTTAAGTGAATATTTAACACCACATCTGTTCACAACAGCCCCACTCCAGAAAAAACTGAGTCCTTGTCAGGATGTACCGCAAAAAGTCTCTAAGTTAACCTATCCTGAACCCTCTACTTAACACAAAACCAGTCAGATTTAACTTAGAGGTAATATGTAAAGTATTTATGCAGCACATAAACAGTAATAAAATAAAAACTGAGCACTGATGTTAATGAAGATTTCTAGTGTGCAGTGGTTTGCACCTTGTCCAATTAGGGACACTCACTCTAGTCAGGGTAATGGAGTCACACAGCTAAGATAACCCCTGCTCATCCACTTGGAAGCATGGCTCAAGCAGTCAGGCTTATCTCACAGGCAATGTGTAAAGTATTTGTATACACCCACACACACACGCACACACACACACATATACACACATACACACACACATACACACACTCACACAGTAACACAGTGAAATCAACACAAAAGTACTCCACACCATTTAAGAAAAATAGTCAATATTTATCTGAGTAAAACAAGACCAAAACAACAAAAAACAAACATACATAAGTCATGATATCTCATTTTAAAAGTTTAAGCAACTCTTAATCCACAGAAATCAATGGCTGTATCACTTTAGCACAAAGTACCTGGGATGCCTCAAAAACAAAGACGATGCGGGCCACATGAGAGGTGAGGCATCGGAAAAGCAAAGTGATGCATTGGTTCCTTACTGCGCGGGGTGGTGATACGTGGATTCGTTCCTCACAAATGAGGCAATGAGTTGCTTCCTTACTGGCAAGGGCGGTGATGCATCAATTCTTTCCTCGACAGAAAGGTTATGCATCGATTTCGTACACGCAGCCTTGGTTCCTTGTAAGGTGTGGTCAATGAAAAATTGACCCCTAAGGACGATGCATGGAAAATCCAGTCACGCTGTATTGATAGAACCGTGCTGAAGCAGGCGGTGCATTGATTCTGCAGCCATGAGAAACGTGTTGCATCGATTCTCCAGCTGCAGGACAGGCACTGCCTCAATTTTTCAGCTGCAGTGCGACTGTGCATAGGTTTTCTCCTTCAGGTAACCAGCTTACACTTCCAAGGGGCCATGGACTGGAATTGGCACCACTTGGCAAGACAGGACTCTCAGAAGTAGAGCCCAGACACTGGCAAATTACATCCTTGATGTCTCTGAGATTTCTTGATAGGAGGTAAGCTCAGTTCAAGCCCTTGGAGAACCTTGGAAAATAGGATGCAGAAAGTAAAATCCAGTCCTTTCATTCCCAGGACAGAAGCAGAAAGCCTGCACAACAAAGTGACAGGCAGAGTGGCAATCCCTACTACAGCATCCAGCTCGTATTCCTGGCAGAATCTTCTCAATCCAGAAGTGTTCTAACTATGTGGTGTCAGAGGTCCAGTACTTATTCCCATTTCTGTCTTTCAAGTAGGAAAACTTCAAAGAGAAGTCTTTATAATGAACAAGACCCGGCTGTTCCCCAGATGCACTCCAGGGGGTTGGACACTGCTTTGTTTGAGGACAGGCATAGCCCTCTTCAGGTGCAAATGTCAGCTCCTCCCACCACTGTAGTTCAGGAAGACTGATCAGCCTGGTGATGGCTCATTAGGATATGTAGGGCACACCTCAGCTCCCTTTGTGTGGCTGTCTAGAGTGATTGTAAAAACAACCCAAATGCCACCCTGACCCAGTCGTGTCTTCAGCTGACAGCCAGAGGCACAGAATGGTTAAGCAAGAAAATGTCCACTTCCTTTTCAAAATTACAATTCAAAAACCAACTTCACCAAAAGACATATTTTTAACTTGTGAGTTTAGAGACCTTAAGCTCCATAACTCTATCATTTACCAATGGGAAATTAAACTTAAAAGATATTTCAAGGTAATCCCTGTGTCATCCTGTGAGAGAGAAAGGACCTGCAATAGGGAATTTTTTTTAGCAGTATTTCACTATCAGGACATGTAAAACAAACCAGTACATGTCCTACCTTTAAATCCACTGCACTCTGCGCATGGGGCTGCCGTGGGCCTACTTTAGGAGTGACTTACATGGATTAAAAGGGAAGGTTTGGGCCTGGTAAGTGGGTGACCTTGCCAGGTCGAAATGGCAGTTAAAAACTGCAAATATAGGCACTGAAATGACAGGCCTGAGAATATTTGCAGGGCTACATATGTAGGTGGCACAATCATTGCTCCAAACTCACTAGTAGCATTTGATTTACAGGTCCTGTGCACTCATGGTGCACTAGAATAGGGACATACTAGTAAATTAAATATGCCAATCATGGATAAACCAATCAACAATTCAATTTAAATAGAGATCATATGTGCTTTAGCACTGGTTTGCAGTGGAAAAGTGCACAGAGTCCTAAAGTCAACAAAAACAGGTTGGATGAATTAGGAGGAAGAAGGCAAAACGTTTGGATATAACTCTGTGAAACAGGCCAGGTCCAACAACAGGGAAAATCCCAAAGCAATTTTAGAAGACAGAGTACATTTTAATAAATAAATTGGTGCAAAAAATGTACTTAATTCTATCAGTAGACCCAGAATTATGTTTTTTTTCATTTTTTGTGAAATCTAGCACCTACAAAATCACAGCAGCACCTGTGGGTATCTGGCTGCATGAGTCAGAGGCAAATTCAAAAGTTAAGGCTGACCATGAGGAATCTTGGATTGGATACACAATTTCAACCTACCTCTAGACTTAGAAACATTGTTGCAGGCAATTCCAAGAGAAGGTAGAGTTTAGTCATACAAGAGGTCAGCCAAACAGCTTGTAGAGTCACTTCTGGTGGTCTCAGGTTCAAGGAGATGGTCCAATTCTCCTTCAAGTAGCAAGGCAGTCCTTTAACAAGTAGCAGTGAAGTCCTATGATGACAAGACAGTCCTCTAAAGCCTTCCATAAGTCCATGAGTGTACTAGTGAGCTGTTCTGTTGGTCCTATATTCATACCTGGTACCAGCCTTTGAAGTAGGGTGATTCCCTATACTGCCCTGCCTCTGGTTCTGGAAAGTTTCTCTCCTCCTTTCTCAAGGCTTTAAGAAGTCTGGGGGAACAAAAGGCTGGTGCCAGAGTACTGTGCCTGTGCTGCAGGCAAAGCAGTTTTAAGTGTAAGTCTGGTAGGAAAAAGCTCCACACCCAGCCAACCTGGCAAAATGTCCCATCCTACCCACACCCTTTGTGACATTGAGAGGAATACACAAACGCCAACAGCAGAAGCATTCACTGTCATGTGCAAAATGTTAGGACAAAACAATGCCAACTTTCTAATAGTGGCATTTTCCCACCTGTGACTTCAAATCTGACTTTAGCTTTCAGGTGGATTTTAAATTATAATTCATTTGAGTCTGAAAATGTCATCTCTACCTGCTCCTAATCTAAAGTTTTCACTTATTAAATGTAATAAGGAAACTCAGTGTTGGTCAATGGGAAAGATATGCCTTACAGTAGTAAAAAATGAATTTAGGAGTTTTTCACACAGGGCATGTAAAACCCAAACCCCCAAGTCGTACTTTTTAATTACAATGCACCCTGCCTTGTAGACCTTTAGGACCTGCCTTAGGTATGATTTATTCATAATAAAAGAAGGTTTAGGCCTGGCAAAAGGTGTATTTATTTTGATAGGTCGAATTGGCAATTGAAACTGCGCTACAAGCTGCACTGGCAGGCCTGAGGCGTGTTTTACAATGCTTCTTTGGTGGGTAGCACAATGAGTGGCATTTAATTTACAGGCCTGTGTTACATGTAGTAGTAAATTAAACCTGTCAAGCGGGTGTAAGCCAATTTTGCCATGTTTTAGGGAGATGGTACAAGCATTTTAGCACTGGTTAGCAGTGGCAAAGTACACAGTGTACTAAAGCCAATAAAACAGATCCAGCAAACAGGAGTCATGAAGGTAAAAGGTGTATGTCAGGTCAAACAATGTCCATTTGGGATAATGGCAAATGTCAAAACATGAATGTTTAAAACTACAAGTCCCCTGAACAGTTAGTGACTTGAGGGTGATGCAGCATATGTTGTGATGCACACACATTGCCTAATTTCCATCAGCCATGAAACACCAAATAGCAAAGCAAAACACAACTACTGGGCCATACAAGAAGAGAATAGGGTGATAAATAGGTGCTAGAGTTTACCTGGCACTCTTTTAGAAGTGAGTAGAAGTAGCATCAAGGAAGAGGTAATCTTCTATTTTTAATAAATACCATGGGACACCTATCATTATCAGAACGTTCATGGCGTAGAAAGCAGGCCCCTGCCACCTGATTTCCCTGGAATAGCCCTCCAATTAGTCAAGACTCTCTTAAACAGGGCCTCTTCTACCACTTACGCTCATGTCTGAGATGCATTTGCTCTTCGCTCATACTCTTTCTCATGCTTCTATTATCTGTCTACATTTCCACTTGCACGTGCCCTTTTTCACCTTTATCTGCCTTTCTCTTGCACATCGTCAACACTTATGGGGCTTTCTTTCTTTCACCCTTTGTGCTTTTTTGCCTTTGTGCATGTTTTACCTGTTGTGCCTTTTTTTCACCCTTTTGTTCCTCTTCCTTCTTTCACCCTTTGGGCCTTGTTCACCTGTTGTGCCTTTTTTCACTGTCTGTGCCAGGGTCAGGCCCAGCATCACAGACCTTTATCTGCTCGCCCCCTGCACATTGCTTTGCAGAGCTCCCAGATCTCTGAACCCAGGGAGCACTGCAACATGCCGCTGCCATGCCACACTGTGCTACAAGGAAGGACCATTTACATTTACCTGCTGCCAATTCACCTGTAATATATCACCCATCACGCCTAGTGCATCTACCAACAGCACTCCTTCTGTACCCACCCATACCCACACATTCCAAGACATGCACCGACCCACAAGCACACAAACTTCATGCATGTTGCTTCATACTCTCTCTCAGCAAACACATCATGGAAATCTTGGACCTCCTGCATGTGATGCATCAGATCTCCTCTTTCATACAGAAATACAGCTGACCTTTGCAGTGCACCCTACCATGCCAGGGCCACCCAGCTGGATAAGGACTTGCATACCGAGGACTTGCATACCAAGACCACCAACACAGTCTAGGAGGAACAATCACAACAATATACAAATAATCCTTCACCTCTACTTCAACTTCACTACAACCATGGAAACTGCAGTCATGAAGCACCTACACTTCAAGATATATATGTCAGCAAAATACACCCTAAGAGGAACCCTCATATTCTGACCACTGGGACCCAGAGCAACCTTCGTAGACAGCATCACCGACTTCATCACCCCTTCACCATTGACTCCAACAAGTAGATCCTACTAAGAGACTTCAACTTCCACCTTAAAGATAAAAATTATCCCATCCCTACTGGACTCCTTAGGAGCCTTAAAAATCTAGAACAGGCACAATACGTCACACACCTACATTCTCCGCTGGAAACATAATTAACCAGATTTTCTACACTTTCAACCACATTGAAATCATAACAACTATGCTTCTCACCTTGACTGACCATGCCATCATCCAACTTCTCATCAGCATACCACATCCAACAACACCCGCCTCCACTAATAGAGCTAAAAAAAAGCTGGAGAAGCATCCAGGACTCCAACTGGGTCGACAGCCTGCGCCTCAAGCAACCAGTCACCACCAACAATCTCTACAGCGATGTCAAACTCCTAGACGACTGGATCATACCATGGACAGACTCCCTGGCACCCAGAAAACTCAATGTACAGAAAAGAACATGGAAACAGGTCATGGTACACTGAGGAACTCCACGCATCAAAACAACACTGCAAATAATATGAAAGAAAGTATAGAGCCACCAATAAAATGACAAAAAAGACAGTCCTAGCTGAGCACATAGACAACGGCTCCAACAGCAGAATATAAATCTTTGTGATTGTCAAGGAGTTTACCAGTGGCCACCATCAACTGCATCATCCCATCGCAGGTAGTATGTGGCAGTCTCTCAGAATTCTTCACTTTCAAAATAAAAAACATATAGTACAACTTCGACCCCTTCCCACCAAATCCCTACAACCTCGTCTCCAGCCTACCCACAATCACCCAAGAAACTACCCTGATGACCTGGGACACTCTCACCACAGAGGAAACAGCCAGCATCATGAAAGCCATCCACTCAGGGGTACCTACAGACCTTGCACCCCCCACATATATGACATGGGAGCTATCTCCCCCAGGGAAGTCCTCATCCATATCATGAACACTTCCATCACTTCAGAGATGTTCACCGAGACCTGGAGACACAAATGGTCAAAGCACTGCTAAAGAAACCCTTGCAGACCCTACGTAGCTAGCAAACTGCCACACAACCTCTCTTTTACCATACCCAGCAAAGTGAACCAGAAGTAAGCAAATCTCTCACCATTTCAATGCACACCAGCTCCTGCTCAACAGGCAACCAGGTTTCTGAGCAAACACAGCACTGAGACTGCCCTCATATTATCAACCAACATCATGATGATCATAGATTATGGAGACACAACAGCCCTTTCACTTCTTGACCTCTCCGTGACTTTCAAGATGGTCTCCCATGCCAGCTTGATCAGAAGACAGACTGAAACCATACCAAAATCAACTGGATTTGCTCCTTCCTCACAGGAAGAACACAAAGAGTCATCCTGCCACCCTACCCCAACCTCATATGAGAGTCTTCCAAGGATCTTTCCTTAGGCCTATGCTATTCAACATCTACATGACCTTAGAAGTGGACCACATCAGATCCTACAACATCAACATACTCTACTACGCAGATGACAACCAACTGATAATCTCCTGTCAGACAAGACCCCCATTACTAAAAACAACTTCTTAACCTGCATGACTGTGGCAAACACATGGAGGAAAGCCACTTGCCTCAAATTGCACATGGACAAAATGAAAGTAATGATCTTCGTAGGGAAACCTTTTCCTCGGACTCCACCTGGTGGCCTACTAAACTCAGACCCTTACCCTCCTCTATTACCCACACATAAAATCACAGTATTATCCTGGATGACAAGCTGAACATGACAGCCCAAGCAAACACAGTGACCTCTACCTGTTTCCACATCCTCAAGATACACGTAAAATCTTCAAATGGCTTCCTGAGAACACCAGGAAAACACACAAAAACCCTGATCCCCAGCAGACTTGAATACAGCAACACACTCTGCTCACCAAGAAACTATTGAACTGACTCCAGACCACACAACATGCTGCAGCAAGACTCATTCTCAACCTCATCACACCCCGCATCACCTTACACCTCAGAGAACTGCACTGGTTCACAATCCACAATGCACCCAATTCAACCTCTCACACACAGATTCAATGCACAACACAACACCAGCACCACATATATCAACAGCTGCACACACTTCTACGTATCCCCAGACGACTCCAATAAGCCTGACACTGGCACACATTCCCTGCATATGTATAATCACTGACAAAGCCTGTGTCTTCTCATACTTTCTCACACCTTAGCACTTCTAAACCTTGGAATGACCTCCTCACCACACCAGGGTCTCCTTGTAGCTTTTCGAGATCTGCGAGAAGCTAAAGACCTGGGGCCAGATGTAGGTAGCCTTTTGCGCCTCGCAAACGGCAAAAAACGCCGTTTGCGAGGCGCAAAAGGCCTCACGCGATGCAGAAACACATTTTGCGAGTCGGTACGAACTCGCAAAATGTGTTTCCGACTCGCAAATAGGAAGGGGTGTGCCCTTCCTATTTGCGACCGCATCGCGATGTAGAGTTGATTTGTGACCACGAAAGCGGTCGCAAATCAACTTGTAGTTACCATCCACTTGAAGTGGACGGTAACTCATTCGCAAACGGGAAGGGGTCCCCATTGGACCCCTTCCCCTTTGTGAATGCAAACAAAAATATTTTTTCAGAGCAGGCAGTGGTCCTATGGACCACTGACTGCTCTGAAAAAACCTGTAACAAAAAGGTTTCGGTATTTTTTCTATTTGCAGCCCGTTTTCCTTTAAGGAAAACGGGCTGCAAAAAGAAAGAAAAAACTGCTTTATTCAAAAGCAGTCACGGACATGGTGGTCTGCTGTCTCCAGCAGGCCACCATCCCCGTGAGTGCCTAGACTCACTAAAAATTTATGAGGTGGGTCTTTGCGACCCCATAGCGAGTCACAAAAGGTGTCTGAGACACCTTTCTGCATAACATTTTGCGAGGTGCAAATTGCGAGTCGCTGGTACTCGCAATTTGCACCTCGCAAAATGTTTTCTTCCTACATCTGGCCCCTGGCTCTTTAAATAACATCACTAGGAGAGAGCTGCCCACCACCTGCAAAGCATCTGGATATCCTCACGGGTGATTAGCATACTATAAAAATACACATAACAAATAAAGAGAAGGCAAGTAAGACAGTAAAATAATGAGGACAGTGCACAAGAGAAAGTTGAATATGATGATGCAGCAAAAAAAGTTAGATCAATAAGTAGGCATGAAGACATTTAGATGTGTGAGAGTTTGTTCCATAGCTATTTTAACCATATTTTAGACATGGTATTTTAACAAACTAGGCCTGCCGTTGTGCACTTTAGCCCAGAAACATTTCATTCAGCACCGCTCATTTTTCTAGCATTAGCCGCATTCGCGTTGTTGTTTTATTTTCTCTATCTATTTGTTCCTTTGCCTAGGAAAGCATCACGTCCTTAGCATTTTACTTTGTGCTTTCCTCAAGGCTGCAGTCAGATAGGGTTGCTGGCAAAAGTGGTACGCTGTGTCTCCAACATTCATAGAAACATACATATCCTACATGGGGACCTTTTCTTAGAATATCAACTGTTTTGTTATAAAAGCACTCTTTTGTCCCATACACTTTAGAGGGAGGTTCCAGCCAGATGACCATGACTGTATTTTGATTGCTGATTGCGTTCACTACAGCTGCTTGCTTAGACTACCGAATGACTGTCCTATATGGGGACGGTGTCCCTCTAGAGTGTAGGCTTCCTTGCTCAGGTATGAGAGAAACCTGAAGGGCAGATTAGGGTTTATCACGCTGTGCTCTAACATAGCTTGGGTTCGAAAAATATATATCACTCTTCGTGATAGTATGTGGGACTGCTTTTGTGATTCACACTGCTTGTCACCCTTTTGCTTTTAGTGTTTTTTATCATCCTAGTCATTACATTACATGCCATTTTATCTAAGATGCAATTACTTCAATAAACCCTCATTGAACTATATTCTGCCTCTGTTGTCTTTGTCTGTGTGAGACTAGGGTAACTGAGGGAAAGGATGAGATTTGATCAACCACGATTCCCCTGAGGAGTCATTCTTGTCATGTGTCCGGTTGCCACAATCATCTCTGTTCAAGGGTAGATATGAGGTGCTGTCAATTAGCCCAGAAAAACTGGATTAGGCCGATAGGTGTCACATGGTGTGGAATTGTAATTAGTACCCCATAATCTATGCAATTCTGCCACCCAACTCCAGTGGCCTTATTAGAATAATGAGAACCTATGCGACACGTTGAGAAACCAAGTTATCATCAAACTTTGTATTACGTTAACTTACATGCAAACTGGGTTTTGCTGGTTTTTGATAAAATCTATTTGTAAATTGCATTATGGGCTTGAGACATCACATCTGCATATTTGTTCTTCTGGGATAGGAGAAGTCTAGGTCAACCTATTTCTTTTTGTAAGAAGAATATAGTTGTACAATATGTCCTGTTTTAACTTGAATAGGTTTTCTTCCTTGCAAAAGTAGACATGTGGTATCTTCTTCACTACCCTGCATTTACCTCTTTCTAGGACTGGAGGACCCAGACTTGGTATGCTACGTGAAGAAATGCTCGGGAGGTTCTATGTGTGGCATTTGTAGTTTGGACTGTTGATGAAGTACACCATTAAATCTATCAACGACTTACCTCTCCTATGCTGAAACCTATTTCATTAAATATATCCATCAATTTCACACATAATTGAATGTCTGGGAAGTAATGGTACAGCCACAAAACATTTGCAGGAAATGTAGTTAACACATCTCTCAAATCCCTGTTTCATTTAAATACCAGCCCATCTCTCACTTCCATACTTCATTTCTATAACGGCCAATCTGTCATATCCCTGCTTCATTTATATAGAAGCCTGTCTCTCAAACCCTTGCTTCATTTATAGAACAGCCCTTCTCCCATATACTTGCTTTATTTATGTAAGAATCATTCTCTCACTTCCTTGCTTCCTTTATGTAACAGCTCGTCCCTCATATCTGTGCTTCAATGAAATCACAGTTGATGTAGTTTTTCAAAAGCTGATCCACCACTAGATCAAGAAATGCCTTACAGTAGAGGCAACACTTCTATCTTTATGACACCATGTCCTGGAGACTATATCAACATGACAGACCCGAACAGAAAAACCACCCTGGGAGAAAACACCCAGCACATGTGAGATTTTGGCTTTGTCCTACCCAAAGACAGACACCCGCCATTGAAAGAAAACAAACATGCAACTCTTCAACCTTACTGTCCTTGGCATGGCAGGCTGTAGGCACATGGAGATGCACAGTCAGTGCCTCCAGTGAACTAGCCTCCACTTGTTCAGCCCACCATTCTCTAAATGAGACTCTTAATCTCCACTCAATTAATTCATTAAGAATAATACCAAATTTTACACAAACATAATGGCAATACTAGCCACTCACTCATGACATCAGCTTTTCCCTACCTTTCTCTATCTTCCTGCCTCTATTTGTGTCTCTTTCTTTGAATCTATCACTTTCTCCCTCTCTAGCTCTTTCTCTCCCCATCGCTCTCTCTCTCTCTCACACACACACACAAGCACACACCCATACACATCCACAAACAGTTTCTCTCTTACTGAGTTTTTTGCCTATTCACAAGGCTATACTGTCATTGAAATTCTTACTTTTCTATTCTAGCTTAATTCCTTTGATATCCCCACCTATTTAGAAAGAGCATGGAGCCAAAGCAGAGCAGACTCTTAGGCCCAGATTTATACTTTTTGGTCGAAACTGCACTAACACAGTTTTGCACCAAAACGTTTAGCACCGGCTTGCACCATTTCTGTGCAGCAACCGGGAACCATATTTATAGGATAGTGCAAGGCAGTGCAAAGGGTAGGCTAGTGTAAAAAAGAAATGACATTAGTGGGTGCTGTTGTTGGCATGAAGAAGGGGGTTTTGCACACAAAAAAATGATGTTAGGCTGGTTAGATTAAACCAAAATGATTCTATCCTGCTTAGAGTCATTTTCTGATGCAAAACCATACATACCACATGACTCCTGTCTTAGAAAGGAAAGGGGTCATGCCCACCACCTCACTGGCCAGCACAGGGGACCAGGGTCCCCTGGGCATGGCCATTGCACCCAATGCCGTCTAGGGGCGCCCATTTCAGGGCCCCCAATGGCACTGACCTGTACTTACCTATACTTACCTGGGATGGGGTTTCCCATCCTCTACTGTCCCTCTAGTGTGGGTAGGGGTGTTCCTGGGGCCTGGCGAGGACACCTGTGGGCTTATTCCATGGTGTTCCATCATGGAAATAGGCCCACAGGTCCCCTAACGCCTGCCCTGACCTAGGTGTTAAGAAATGGTGCAAAGCAAGCTTTGCACCATTTTTTTGACACCTCCTCCCTCCCGTGCGTGATTTTTGCACGGGGGGATAAATATGGCGCTAAGGCCATAGAGTCATTTTTTTGCATGGGAATGCCTAGTTTGCATCTCATTGACGCCAAGTAGGTTTCCACATCCAAAAAATGACTTTAACTCCATAAATTTGGCACTAGACGGGTCTAGCACCAAAGTATAAATATAGAGTTAGTTTTGCACCAATTTTGCTCCCAAACAAATTACGCAAATTTGGCACCAAACAAGTATAAATATGCTCCTTAGAATAATACCTTTTGATATATGTATTTCTGTTTCTTCACTCAAGTTTGTAATAGAGGGCTTAAACTGTTTTACAGATCTTTTCTACTACCTGACAAGGAAGTAGGTGAATAAAAGCACAAAGGAAAACTGATGGCCTTGTCCTGTGCCTTAGCAGCATATGTGGCCAAAAGAAAATGAATTTTGCTGAGAAAACAAAAAGCATAATCCCTTGATTAATACTGCTCCCTGCAATAGGAGACTTCTCCAAGTTGAATTTAATGTTTTGCAATACCGGACAGTCTGCACTTATGACACTGTGCAATAACAGGTTGAATGGAATGTTTTCTAGACAATGCGGCACAAAAAAATAACCACACACCCATTTCTGTCATTGTAAGCATATTTGTGTTTTCAATAAATTTATACCACGTCAGACCAGGTTCTTATTTACTACATGTTACTTGTGGTATTTACCTCTACATTTCCATGACATTGGTCAGCGGCATTAACCTCATTAGTGCATTTTTATTTTTATTTAAAAAAAACATTACACACAAAGATCTTCTGTGTCCCCCCCATCTCACCGCCTGCCCCTTTGTGACATCAGCAGATTAGAGCAGGAAGCTGCGGCTTCCTGCTCCAGTGGGGAAAACGGGCCCAAACAGGCTTCCCCGACATTCGGGAAGGCCTCGTTTGAAAAGGGAGATTCTCCCCTTTCAAACAAGGCCTTCCTGAACAGGTTTCCTGCGATCGAGGGCCAGGAAACCCTACTAGACACCAGGGATTTCGCATGGGGGGTCAGCCCCCTCAGCAAACCCCCCCCCGGAGCATTTATATATTTTTTAAATGTGAATTACCCATGGGGGGTCGCAATCACGCCCCCCAGGTGTTTAAAAATGTATTTTTTTTAAAGAATTTAGAAAAAAATAGGAAATTGACAGGGGGGGCTCCCGTGGGGGCAATCATTTTTTTAATAGTTGTATGGTTTCCCTGGCTCTCTCTCTCTCTCTCTATATATATATATATATATATATATATATATAGAGAGAGAGAGAGAGAGATCTATATATAGACATATCTATGTAGATACATCCATCTATATAAATAGATATAGCTATCTATATAGATTTATGTAACTATATATAACTATATATATAACTATATATATATATATATATATATATATATATATATATATATCAATCACTTTTATCAACGTGTGTGTGGTTTCCCTGGGGGGTGCGTTCGGCCCCCAGGAAAACCACACCCACATATAAAAGTGATCCCTCTCTCTCTACATATATATATATAAATATATATATTTTTATATATATATATATATATATATTCGCCACCAGTTCTCTTAAATTAGCAGCTTGCATCTTCAAAGCAATGCACATACTTCAACTGACGCATTTCAACTGTAGCTTTTAGGCAGCAATAAAAAAGTCAAGTAAGTCTTGTGATTAGGTTTCTGCTACAAAAGGATCTGACTTTTGTTTAGTGGCAGTTTTGATGCCATAAAGTAGCGCAGAATGTTTATGTGCCTACTGCAAAGATCAAAGCTGCATTTTATGTAAATAGCTGATTAGATTTGTAAAGTCAGCCATTAACCGCGCTATAATACAAATGAAATGTATGTGCGGGGGGCTTTCGAGAGATGAAGTGCACTTTTGTTGGTTGGTAGTGTGGGAATCCAAGTAGAAGGTCATGGGATTCGGAGCACCAATAATGATTGTTGGGCTGGGCGCTAGAGGCGCTAAAGACTGTGATGATTGGTATATGACAAGGTAAGGTAATAGTGTCTCCTTTTTGAGTGTCTTGAAAGAACATGCTGATTGAGGGAAGAAGCAAAGGTAAGGCTACCTCTACTACTGCACGTATCACATACACACACCCACCAGCAATTTTGTGACTGTCTACATAGGCTAGTGTTTTAGAGCAACAGTTTAGCCCGTATCAGAGATGGCATCTGATTGGATGACTGCTGATCAAGCCCTCACTCTGGTTATAGAGAAGAGTTCTGACGTAGGATCAGAGACTGAGGCATCAGATACTGAGACAGCATCTGAGGGATAGGACAATGGCTCAGACTCTGGGAGTGATTTTTCAGTCAGAGGAGTCCCATTCAATAACTCCTCTTCCATTGATTATGAGGGAGGTGATTAGGACAGTCCTGCTGTCCCTTCACAAGCACAGTCTGTGCAGCGGGACAATAGCGGGTTAGCCCAACCCAGAGAACAGGTGCCTGCGGTGGCAAGCACAGAGAGAATGCTCTCTTGGGAGCTCCCCAATTTAGTTCAGCCTCAAATTCCACTGCTCAACTCATATTGTGGAGACATAAAAATTATCTATCACAAAACCCCTGCTTTTGTAAGGCAGGCACCTGCATTTTTGGTCCTGGGCTCGGCGGCCATATAGGGAAACCTACCAAACCCAGACATTTCTGGGAACCAGACATCCGGGGAAGTCCACAGAGGTGTGACTCGTGTTGATTCCCCAAAGTTTTCTTACCCAGAATACCCTGCAAAGGTGAAATGTTGAATAAAAACTAAATTTTTCTCGCATTTCTGTCACACAAACTACAGGAATTTGCTGGGATCCACAAAATTTGTACCGCCCAGTGTTTCCCCACCTGTCCTGATAAAAACACTACCCCCTTTGAGTGCCTGTACCTAGTGCCTGCGTCAGGAATAGATCACCACAGGGTCAACAGTTGCCCTCATGTAAGGACCAACATTGACTGTTGTGTGATCTATTCCTGTTGCGGGCACTAGGCCTACCCACACAACTGAGGTACCATTTTTATTGGGAGACTTAGGGGAATGCTAAGTGGAAGGAAATTTGTGGCTTCTCTCAGATTCCCGAGCTTTCTACTACCGAAAAAGTTTTTTTTTGTCAAATATTGAGGTTTGCAAAGGATTCTGGGTAACAACCTGGTGAGAGCACCACAAGTTACCCCATCCTGACTTCCCCTAGGTGTCTAGTTTTAAAAAATGCACAGGTTTGTTAGGATTTCCTAAGTACCGGCTGAGCTAGAGACCAAAATCCACAGCTAGGCACTTTCCAAAAACCACGTCAGATTTCAATGTAAAAATGTGATGCGTCCATGTTGCATTTCCTGTCACGGGCATTAGGCCTACACATGCAAATGAGGTACAATTTTTATAGGGAGACTTGGGGAAACACAGAATGGCAGAACAAGTGTTACTGCCCCTTGTCTTTCTCTACATTTTTCCTTCCAAATATAAGACAGTGTATAAAAAAGACGTCTATTTGAGAAATGCTCTGTAATTCACATGCTAGTATGGGCACCCCGGAATTCAGAGACATGCAAATAACCACTGGTTCTCAACACCTTATCTTGTGCCAATTTTGGAAATACAAAGGTTTCCTTGATACCTATTTCCACTCTTTATATTTCATCAAATGAATTGCTGTACACCCAGTATACAATGAAAACCCATTGCAAGGTGCAGCTCCTTTATTGGCTCTGGGTACCTAGGGTTTTTGATGAACCTACAAGCCCTATATATTCCGGCAACCAGAAGAGTCCAGCAGATGTAACAGTATATTACTATTGAAAATATGACATTTCAGGGAACAGGTATAGCGTAAAACATGGAGAAAAATGGCTGTTTTTTTACCTCAATTTCAATATTATTTTATTTCAGCCGTTATTTTCTGTAGGATCTACACAAATTACCCCTTGTTGAATTCAGAATTTTGCTTACTTTTCAGAAATGTTTAGATGTCTGGGATCTAGCATTGGTTTCACACCCATTTCTGTCACTAACTGGAAGGAGGCTAAAAGCACTAAGAAAAGTAAAAACTACCCTAATTAGCCAAATAAGGCCTTAACAAAGGGGGGATGGAAGGCCCATCAGCTATGGGGTTAAAGGGAGTAAAGTCACCTGTTTGTATTTTGTTTACATTTTTTGAAAAGTTGATGCTAATCACTCAAGTGTAGTTGATTCCTTAGGTAGAATGGACGTTTGGCTTCAACTAGTTTAAGAATCCAGGAAGGTTTCTAGACTTTTGATTTTATTCTCTATGTTTGAAGAGAACAGCTGAGGGGGAAGCTCCTTGATAAGAAAGTGTTGTTGTCTACTTCGAAGTCACTTTTCTCTGGAATTAAATCTTACTAGACTGTTGTGCAAATTAGGTGTTACAGAATCTTGAAGGGTAATTGGTCGATACCTTTAAGAATTCACTTGGCTAGTTTAACCTCTGGTAATGTCAAATGTCAGCTACAAACTCCGATTAGCACTTTGAAAAACAAGGGGGCATATTGACACGGAAGTGGTGCAGTGCCAAAATTGACAGTGCTGCAATGAGTCACTTCTGAAACGCAGGGATGCGCCATATTTACACAAATATGGCTCACCCCGGTGTACCCCTAATGCTGGTGCAAAATGTAGCTGCAAACACAGGTATCCTTGCACCATAGTGCAAGGGTGTCTGCGTTGAAAGGAATGATTGTTTATGTGCAGGAAAGTGTCCCTTCCTGCATATAAACAGTCTACAATGGTGATTTTATCCTTTTATGTGTGGTGCAAAATGCTGTGCACATAGAAGTAGCAAATCGGCATTATTGAAAGATATGTGCAGTGCTATGCAATGAAGCCTTGATGGCATTGCCTCTTGAATATGTTTGTGCTGTGGAAAATTCACAGAAGAAATAATCATAAGAATGCTCCAACTCTATTACATTAACTGCCAGAAACTGAAGAGTGTTGTTTCTTGTCTGGTGACTTATATTTTAATATAAGCCTTACAACGTTAGCTCCCTTTATTGATTTATCAGCCTTGTTGGGACATGGCTTCCTTATTAGCTTAGCAGGTTTAAGCTCAATGATATAACTTTTTGCCAATATTAGCTCAGTCAGTCATTAATTGGGCCCTAGGTATTTTTGCATAAGACATCCATGAATCAGAAATTGCTATATGCCATAGACTAGAAGGTTATTCATTGCTTTACAGGTGGTCTACTGGTGCCGTGGAGGCCCTACCTCAGTGCACCTACACTTGCATCAGTGGGGACTGTTTTGGTGAAATTGATCCTGCTGATGCAACAGGAGCACTTGCATGAAAACTGTATTGTTGACAGACCACTATATACAAATAGTTTCTCCTTTAGTGACAAAATTCCCCATGGCAGAGTTTTATTTCTTTAATAAAAAAAAGCAAAGACATTGATGCATAGGTAATTTATCCCTGTCAATCTGGTTATCTAGTCGCACCTCGACCGGGGAAAAGTCAAATTTTAAGGCCGACCACGATGGAGCCCGGTTCGGTTATAGCAAGTTCGGAGCCTCGGTCAAAAGTTTACCTTCGGACTAAGTTGTTTTCTTGAAGATTTTCTTCTGCGGGACGAAGTCGCCAGTCTGATCCGACCTCCTGGAGTCCTTCCTTGGATACGCATCATGGGAGCCCAGGGTGAAGATTTCTAAGTTTGGACTTAGAGGAATTTTTGAGATGAAAATCCTTGGACCAGGGCAAACCTGAATCTTGATCCGACGTCCCTGGAGCCCTCTTCGGATACTCTGTGCAGGAGGTCCTGGTCAACTATCTACGTTCAGACTTTTTCAGAGATTTTCTTCAGCAGGACGAACCTGCAAGTCAGGCTGGGTTGTGATTGAGGAAAGCCGGCAAGAGTTGCTGTGGCGGGTAAGTCCCTTTATGGAGCTTTTTCCAAAAAGTACTCCAAACTTCTCCAACCTTCTGGATCTTCTTCCAGAATGTCTTTTAAGGTATTTTAGGAGTCCACAGCTCACTCCAAGGTTCCAGAAGCTCTGGGTTGCTCCGTGAGGGTGCGGACTACAACTCCCAGAATGCACCTGGCAAAAACTCCAAATCAACCACTGGACAGTGGTCAGCTGGTCAGTTTCTTCAGGAGTTGTTGCAGGGGACTCTGGTTAGCAATTTTTCACCTGTAGCAAACAGGGAGTCCCTCCTTGAACCAGCTGAAGCCAGGCACAGTCCTTCTTGTGGTGAAGCCCAAGTGTGCAGCTCGTGCAGTCTTTCTGAGTGCAATGTCTAGGTGCAGGTCAGGGGTCCAGCAGGCCAGTCCTTCTTCTTCTGATGTTCTTCCTTGTAGGGATCTGGTAGGGATCTAAGGTATGGGTGCAGCTATGACATATTTATCCTTGCTCCAGGGTGAAAAACAGGGGTGTCCTGGTTCTCCAATCAGATGCAGGGTCCTCCCCCTTTGATGACCACTTCCTCAAAAATCCATCATGGCTGAAACTGATTTTTGGAGGTTACATCTGGCTGAGCCCATCCACTGGTGTCGCTAAAAGTTCTAAACAAACCCTTCTCCTGCCCTCTCCTAATCTAATCAAGAGGGCACCTAATTGTCCGGGGTTGCAGGATGTGAGGTATTTGCTGAGTTGCTCCAAATGTCCTTACCTGCCTTTGAAGACCAGTTTAGCAGCCCTTCTCCCTCCCTGCTTCCCCATCTGCTGAGGTGGGGCTCCTTCACCAGGCACATCTCTTTGTGTTCAGCCCAGGCCACTTCACACCTTATCAAGGACGTGTACCCATGCTGCCAGAGGCTGGCAAACCAGAGAAGGGCACTACAGAGCTGAAGTTGGCAACTTTTCAGGTAGAGTGTAAAACTCTTTACCTGAGCTAGTTATATTAAATCCAACAATTGTAAGTTGTGGTATTTATTATAACAATTAATTTGATACCAATCTTGAGACTTATGGTGACTTTGTTACTTAAAATAAAGTCTCCCTATTTTAGCCTATGAAGGCCATTCATACAGTGAGGGAAAAACGGATTTGGCTATATTACCTCACCAGGGCTTATAAAACAATTTGTATGAGGTACCTGCTTATAGTTACATGACACCCAACCCTAGAGGCACATAGGGCACACCTTAGGGGTTACTTGTAAGTGAAAATAAGATAGTTTAAGACTTTGGAAGTACTTTTAATTCCAAAGTCGTATTTGCATATAACTTTAGTTTAAAAGCAGCCTACAAGGCAGGCCTGCCTTTAAAATGACACAGGGTACCTCAGCAATGCACATATGGGTGCACTACCTATGATGTGGTCCCTAAATCTATATGCCCTACCATATACTAGGGGCTTACAGGTAGGTTGATATTGCCAATTATAATTAGCCTAATTTGCATATCCACTTTACACAGAGCACTGGCTCCAGGACTGGTAAGCAGTACCCAAGGCACAGCCAAGAGTCAGTAACCACATGTATCTGTCCAAAAAGTTTGGGGGTGACCAGGGCAAAAAGGAGGACTTTCCTACAACATGTTAAAGTTTTGCTTCTCTAATCCAGTTATGAAAGAATGAAATGTTACTGGCATATCATAGAAGGTGATAACCCACACTCAAAATTGGTCAACTGGGCTCCTCTGGCCACCATCCCTGTGATGGCATCCAAATCGTAGTGAGTCCGAAAATGCGACCTTAAAATGTATTAAGTAGGTTAGATACCAATCCACTATGATTAAATTTTTAAGAACCAACCTGGTCTCTAATATACTAGTAGAAAATTGCAATTAGGACCTCGTTCCACCGCGGGACCGCCAAACTCACGGGGAGGACACCACCACCATGGCAGTGATGTCCTCCAGAGCGTATTACAATGTTCCTGCAGGGCTGACCAGTGGGAACATTGTAGTACACAGTTCCCACTGGACAGCCCAGTGGGAACAGTGTTACAATATTGGTCTCAGTGCCCTTACAGGAGCCGAGCTCGATATATGCAGCCAGACGGGACTGAGTTCAAGCACCACACTGGCTGAGTACAACTTAGGTCACAGTCACCATGTCAGGAACCATGTTCCTGGAGGGATGGCAATCTTTAGGCAGGTAAGCCCACCAGAGTTGTAGTGTGGTGGTCGGACCGCCTGGAGTGTGACGGTCCAATTGTCGCCTCAAGTGTGGCGGGCCTCCGACCACCACACTCATAAGGAGGCTCTTATTTTTTTGCAACCACATATTGGTACATATGGGCTATAGTGAGATATCCACTGATAACACATTTATTTAATTAGTCAGAATCATTAGTATATTTAGTTTTTAGATTTTTAAGGTTCTCTAATCATCTTTCAGCAATGGTTTGATATTTCTGTTTAATGATTGTTCAGTTATATCAGGACACGTCTATACATTTCTGAATTTCAGTGCATAGTTTGTGTCCAGTGGCATCCTTATCCCATCAAAGTTATACTTCCTTCATTCAACAATCAGTTAGCCTTAGTGGAATAAACAATCAATTTGCTTTCATAGCATTTTAGTAAATATTTCCAGCCCTAAATCAAACAGGCACTATTTCAGTCTACCTATTATTGCTCCTGACTAAAAGGCCTATTATTCGAGTATGAAATATTCTCTTGGTAAATGACTGTGTTCCACTTTTACTGACTGCCTTGTTTTTTTTGTTTTTTTTTTCATCTCTGTGATTTGCATGTATCAATAAACTGTGTTTTAGTATAAGAAAAACAAGGGTATGCCTGAAATTCTGGACAGGGAACAGGGGCAATATATGTTTCACAAGACAATGGCTCACTGTAGACTTATTTAAACATGCATAGTTTCCCAATCATGGGATGTATAATCCATACAATGTAGAACTTATTTACACTAGTGGTTCTAACACATCCAAATACATGTAATTGATACAAGTAACAAAAGTAGAATTTCATGAAAAGAAATGCAAATGAATGAATTGATAGATGCTCAAATGGTTATGAAGTTGGATGTTTAGTAAATATTTAGCAAAGGGGACTTTATAATAGCACACTTTACTTACATGAGCATCCAGTTGGCTAATTTTCATTTGCCTGCTGACAACAATGCTTCTCCTAATGAGGTGTAAAACCAATTCCACAGCAAAAACAATAATTTAGGCCTTGTTCATAAGAAGATATAGCTGTGAGCTATGTGACAGATATCAGCTGAGGAGGAGCAGAAACCAGGGTGAGGCCTGCCTATGCATAGTGTAGTGTAAAGGATGACCTGGGGAACAGAAGTCTTTTGTTCCAAAGGTCCTCGTAGTCATTTTGGCACATGCCTAGTGGGAGAGGAAGATGGTCCCAGGAGCAATTTGGTGCAGCTGAGAAGCAGGGGCTGCTTATTTCAACAAGTAGACCTCTGACTGGAACACATGCTCACTTCAGTTACAGAATGATTCTGCCATATTGGATGTGCCTCAAATTAGTGCTCTGTGGAATAGTTTGCTGTAAAACTAACAGGATAGAATGCAAATGTCGGAAGACTTGCCCCTGGGTACTTTCTTTTCATTAGTTTGGGTATGTCCAGGAGTCATCCCCAAACACTGTCTAGTGAAACTTACAAAGCTGGCACCTCACTCACAGTTCATCAGAACAATCTTTGGACCTGGTGAAGAACAGAAAAGGACTGAACCATTGAACCTGCTGTTTGAAACCTGGGTGGAGCCCTGAATGGCTAGACCTGCTTCCATTTGTGCCCAGGACTAAGAAGTGGACCCCAAGGGTCAGTTGGCTGACCTGTGTCGGTACAGCAACCCAACATACTGAAAGAGACCTTTTTCAAAAAAGCCAAGCTGACTAGTAACAATTGCAACTCAACCCCACTGGTGGTCTATGAAAGAGTAAGTCCAAGCCATTAATTGCTGTTCATGGGGTCCTCTTCTAGTCTTAAAAGTAACCAAGAAGATCTACTTCAGAAATTCTGAAAAGTTGGGTCTTAGAAAATGTGTGGTTTTCCAAGACCTTCAAAGTGTCAGTGGGACCTTAAAGAAACAGTGAGCAAATTTGAGAGGACTTCTTCAGATAGAGCCCCAGGCTTCCTCTGCTGAAGAATGTTGCGTCTGATAAAAAATTCTAAGGGCCTCATTTAGAGTGTGGAGGATAGCTTACTCTATCACAAATGTGACAAAAACTTGTAACATTCTATATCATTTGTGATAACATGGATGGGATATCTGTCATGCTTGTCATGGAGTAACCTGTCTGCTAAACTCTAACTTTGACCCTGAGTCCCTGAAAATAATAATATCTACCTGATACAAGGACTTTGATGGCCATGACATTTAAAGACGTAAGGCAAAATCTTTGACCAGGATGAACCTGTTTGCTGTAACTGACCCATGCTCTATCACAGTTAGACTGAACTCATGCCTAGGTCTCAGGCAACCATGAACAGTGACTATTGAGTAGGGTTTTACTTTTTCTTGGCTCTTTTTGCCCTATATGTTTAAAACTATTTGAAATGTCATACCTCATTGGAATTTTTTATTTTTAGGTGTCATGTTACTCATTACATTTTTAAATGGCAGATTGCCATAGCTGTGAGAGGGGTTGAACACTGGGTTAATATTTTGAAACTGTTTTTTACCTCAACAAGTTTGTGTCCTTATTCTTTCTGGTAGCTGAGCTGGAGTACATTTACCACTGGTCTGGCTCCTTTTGGCTGTAGTGACTTTAGAAATGCAGTTTGTTAATAGCAAGGATATTACCTTTTGTAGGTGAATGCATGTCCTAACCTAAACCCCTTCCTTAACCCTTCCTTACGCCTCCTGTAACCACTTCCATTTTGTCGTAAGTATTCCCTATTTTACAGCCACTTCTCCATCTTGCAAACATTTACTACAAAAATGTAATCATACATTTGTGGAGCTTTGCTGTCTGGTTGGTGATCTGGGCACATAAACATTATGACAGGTGAAATGTAGTTTTCTGATATAGTTTGGCATTACATGAGTATTGTTATTGTACTACTACTAAACATACTCCAAAATGTAGTTTGTGAATTGGCCGCTATATTTTTAACCATAACGAGTGCATAGCCTTCATACCTATACAAAAATTTTGATATTATTTGTTCCCTGCAATAATGGGTTTACCAAAACAAATTGTGAAAAAATGTTGTGAAGCACAAATACTGTGTCACTAATGTCTTGGGTCAGAATACGGAAGACAATAAATATAGGTGGTCATTATAAACCTGGCGGTCGGTGTTAAAGCGGCGGTAAAACCGCCATCAGGCCTGCGGTAAAAAAAATGGCATCACGACCATGGCGGAAACCGCCAACATAGACAGCCACTTTAACACTCCGACCGCCATGGCGGTACAAACAAACACCGCGGTGGTAACCGCCAACAGACAGGCGGAACACAATGTACCGCCCACAGTATTACAACAGGCCAATCCGCCACCTTTTCCGGGGCGGATTCACCGTGAACAAAAACATGGCTGAAACAGGAATTGGAAGGGAAAACGATCACCTCTACACACCCTACGAGGAACCAGGACGCCATGGAACTGGTACACCAGATTCTCCCTGCATTTGTCTTCCTGCTCCTCTACCAGGAGCACGAACGCAGGCGGCGACGACCACGGTGAGTACTGCACCTACAACACTGGGGAGGGGGGAGGGAAAAAAGAGGGACACACACACGCAACTCCCCCATCCACACCCCCACCCTCACCCACTAAAACACACACACTAATACATATTGACACATTACAGTTATGCCCCCCAACCCCCCCGGAAGAATGCAAAGACAAAAGGAAATTATTTGAACGTTTGTAATCTATTAAAATCCAGTACTCAAAAATATATACACACTACAAACAAATATATTCACCAAGAATACAAGTCCAGGTATTGCACCATTAAAGTCCGTGGACCACTGGGCCCAAAATGCATGGGCGAGGCCCACACTCAATACCCGATCAAAACGGAGAGAACACTGCAGGGGCATCAGATAGAAATACAAAAGGCACCTCAGGGGGAAGGGAAGGGGGGCGGCTCAGCCGGATGAGTGCACGAGGCCAGATCCACGAGGGGTCTCCATGCCCACTGCTGTTTCCTTGGGAATGCAAAGCCTCAGTCTCACAAGTCTTTTCAGTGGGTGGTTTGCCTACTGCTTTATCCTGGGGTGTGCAAAGCCACAGTCTCACAAGTCTTTTCAGTGGGTGGTTTGACCACTGCTTTATCCTGGGGAGTGCAAAGCCAAAGTCTCACAAGTCTTTTCAGTGGGTGGTTTGCCCACTGCTTTATCCTGGGGAGTGCAAAGCCACAGTCTCATAAGTCTTTTCAGTGGGTGGTTTGCTCACCGCTTTATCCTGGGGAGTGCAAAGCCACAGTCTCACAAGTCTTTTCAGTGGGTGGTTTGCCCACTGCTTTATCATGGGGAGTGAAAAGTCACAGTCTCTCAAGTGGATAACAGTCTCCACTGGTTCTGGAGGTGGCTTAGTGCCCAGAGTGCTTCATCCTCCCAAGAACAGAGGTAATGGATGTCTTTCTCCACTGGTCCTGGAGGGGGCTTTGTGCCCAGAGTGCTTCATCCTGCCAAGGACTGAGGTAGTGGATGTCTTTCTCCACTGGTTCTGGAGGGGGCTTTGTGCCCAGAGTGCTTCATCCTGCCAAGGACTGAGGTAGTGGATGTCTTTCTCCACTGGTTCTGGAGGGGGCTTTGTGCCCAGAGTGCTTCATCCTGCCAAGGACAGAGGTAGTGAATGTCTTTCTCCACTGGTTCTGCTGGGGGCTTTGTGCCCAGAGTGCTACAACCTGCTCGTGGCGGGCTCAGTAGCATCGGAGCTTTCGGCGCTCATTGGCCTGCAGTGCTGGTGGCGGCGGTGTCCTTGGCAGCGGGTCTGGTGGTGGAGGTGTCCTGTGAAGCGGTGCTGGTGATAGAAGTGTCCTTGGCAGCGGTGCTGGTGGAGGCGGTGTCCTGTGAAGTGGTGCTGGTGGCAGCGGTGTCCTTGGCAGCGGTGCTGGTGGCAGTCTTGTCCGCCGTGCAGGTTTGCGGCGACTTACCTTTCTTTCTGTGCCCCTTCCCCACCGTGGACGGTGGCACAGCTGTCTTCCCACTCCCAACTATACTCCTGGGCAGTGGCCAACTTTTTATGCTTCTGAGGTGGGGGACTGTCCGTGGTCTGGCTCCTTGGCACACTAGCTGCCCAGCTGCTTGGCGCACTCCAGAAGTGCTGGCACCACTGTTCCCGGTGATGTGGTGGCTGAGGTGCTGGGTTGGGACCTGGAAAGGCGGGCCCTAGGGGACTGGAGGGGTGGGGGAGGTGAGGGGAAGAGGTCAAGGTTGGACAGAAAAAGTTTTTGGGACACACTGGGACGGGTAGATGGAGGGGATTTGGGAGTGGAGGAAGAGATAGTGGTGGTAGGAGGTGTACGTTTGCTGACCTTGGGTGAAGGTGCATGGGCTGGAGGCTGTTCTGAGGTGAATGGCTGTTGGGTGGGTGTGTGGCTGCGTTTGTGTACCTTGGGAGGTGGGCTCACAGACACACTGGGAGAGGACACAGGGGATGTGTGAATGGTAGAGGGGGTGGTGAGTGCACGTGAGCAGGGTGTGGTGATGGGTGTGCTGGTGATGGACATAGTAGCTGAAGATGTAGTGCAAGCAGGTGTGAGTGGAGATGAGACAGGGAGGGAGGAGGGAGACAAGGAGGAGGGGGACACAGTGGAGGCAGTGGATGTTGGTATGTGTGAATGGGTATGATGCTTGTGTGAGTGCCTGTGGAATGTGTGGTGCTTAACTTTGCCAGAGCTTCCCTTGTGTGTTGAGGTGTGTGCATGCTGGTCTGAGGGTGTGCTTGGGATAGGCTGAGGTACAGGTGTTTGGGTCTGGGTGGAGGAAGTTCAAGGGGGGAGGCTGGACACAGGGACAATGGCTGCCATCAGTGCTGAGGCCAGAGTCTGAAGAGCTCGCTGAAGGGCTGCCTGACCAGAATGAATGCCCTCCAGGTATGCATTGGTCAGTTGCAACTGCCTCTCTACACCCGGGATGGGATTCAAAATGGTAGACTGCCCAACAGTGAGGGATCTGAGGAGGTCAATGGCCTCCTCACTGAGGGCAGCAGGGCTGACAGGGGCAGGGGCTGAGGTGCCTGGGGCGAAGGAGATGCCCACCCTCCTGGGTGAGTGGCCACGGGGCACACGCTGAGGGGCTGCTGAGAGGGCGTTGCTGGTAGGGGGGGGTGGCGGCTGTACCTGTAGATGCGGGGGGCACAGAGGGGCCCGCCACCGCATGGGAGCTCCCATCAGAGGAGGAGTCAGTGTCACTGGTCTCAGTTCCTGTCCCTGCCGTGGAGCTCCCCTCGCCCTCCGTCCCACTGGTGGCTTCAGACTCCGTTGTGTCGCCCTCCAGGGCCATGTGGGATGCAGCTCCCTCCTGCTCCAGTGCCACTGCTCCTCCGCCTGATGATGCTAATACACACAAGAACAGGGAGACCACAAAAAGGGGGGAAAGACAGAAGAAAGACATATTCAGTGCATGCAATACCGCTACCATTGGCGGACACTACAGACACAGAAGCCCCCTGCACTAAGCCGTACACTTTGAATTCCCTAATTAATCACAGGGACATGGGTTACAAGGCCTATGCCCAATTGCTGCACACATGGAAATCACAGGAGCCTGACTAGGTGTAGTTGGCTCTGAACACAGGTGGGGTGGAGTGCCACATGGCCTGCCTTACGAAGGGACCTTGCCTACTAAACACGCCCTGGCCTAGGGGAACCCAAAGCCCACCTCCCCCATCCAGTCACCTCCAGTGCGCGCTGAATCAGCTGAATGAGAGTGTACTCACCCCCTTGTGGCTGTGCTGATGCCCTCAAGCGCCCATCCAACTCCGGAAACACCACCGCCAGGATCTGTAACATCAGGGGGGTCATGGTGCGACGGGCACCCCTCCCACGTTGGGAGGCCATCCCCAGCTGGGCCTACGCCGTCCTCTTGCTCCAGCGGTGAATGTCCTCCCATCTTTTCCGGCAGTGGGTGCTCCTTCTGTGGTGGACCCCCAGGGTCCAGACTTCCTTGGCGATGGCACGCCAAATATCCTTCTTCTGGTGGGCGCTGACCTACAGGAATAGTACAGGTGAAAAGGAGAAGATATAACTGTCTGCACCATCACAGTCATTGTCCCGCATCCCTACCCTTGCAATGACGCACATCCACTCACCGTCGTTTCATGCATGCCTCATTCTCCCCCCCATCTTCCATCCACACCACTCCACACAGGCATTGCCCATACAGCATGCTCACAGTGTACTTACCTGTTTGTCTGGAGGACCATAGAGTAGCGTGTACTGTGGGAGGACCCCATCCACTAGTTTCTCCAACTCCTCCGTGCTGAAGACAGGGGCCCTTTCCCCAGACACATGAGCCATTGTCTCTTCCAGACTGAGGTCACAGCAGCACTTGCAGTGTAGGTCCTCTCCTGTCGAAGATCAGGTATCAAGTGAGTGAACAGAGAGAAAATGGCAGTCACGTCCATGGCGGTGCATACCGTCAAAGCCGGCGTACATCATCATTGGCTCCTGGGACCCATAAGGTCCAATGTTAACCAATGGAGGATTACCTGCTGCGGTCTTCGACCGCCTACCACAACGGTGTACAACGCCAGCGCAGTTACCTCATATCCTCTTGTCCCACATTACAGGTCAGGCAGCCACCATTTCAGGGGGCCACATGGCATTCATTTTAAATGTGTCACACATATCTAGGCCTTGCATACACACTAAGACAGGCACATAGCGGATTTAACATTTTGTGGAATAAAGTTGTGTTTTTGTACCTCAGTGTTGGCTGACTCTCTGCTTGCTGTTCCCCTGCATAGAGCACGTCTGCTGGGGCAGGTGAAGAGATGGCGGCATCCTCCGGTGTACAGACCGCTGGTGGACCTGTCAACAATGGAAGAGCGACATGTAATTGTCACCTACAGACTGGACCGTGCCACAATCCAGGAACTTTGTGCCCAGTTGGAGCCAGACCTGATGTCAGCTATCCGCCATCCCACAGGAATCCCCCCCTCTAGTGAAGGTCCTGTCAGTACTCCATTTCCTAGCAAGAGGGTCTTTTCAGACGACAGTGGCCATAGCATCAGGGATGTCCCATCCTATGTTCTCCAATGTTTTGTCCAGAGTGTTGTCTGCCCTGCTGAAACACATGCGCAGCTACATCGTGTTCCCTCAGGTGGAGGATTTGCCTACAGTGAAAGGGGACTTCTATGCCCTGGGACATATCCCCAACATAATAGGTGCCATTGATGGGACACATGTGGCCTTGGTCCCCCCGCAGGAGTGAACATGTGTACAGAAACCGGAAGAGTTACCATTCGATGAATGTGCAGATGGTGTGTTTGGCCGACCAGTACATCTCCCATGTGAATACCAGGTTTCCTGGCTCAGTGCATGATGCTTACATTCTGAGGAATAGCAGCCTCCCTTATGTGTTGGGGCAACTCCAGAGGCACCATGTGTGGCTATTAGGTGAGGACATGGACCCTATGCAGTGTGACTAGGTGTCTGGGTCTGGGAATATCCCTAAGAGTTAGTGTGTGTCTAACAGATTTCCCTCGACATTTGCAGGTGACTCTGGTTACCCCAACCTGTCATGGCTACTGACCCAAGTGAGGAATCCCAGGACAAGGGCAGAGGAACGCTACAATGAGGCCAATGGGTGAACTAGGAGGGTTATAGAGAGGACCTTTGGCCTCCTGAAGGCCAGGTTCAGGTGCCTCCATATGACAGGTGGTTCCCTATTCTACTCACCAAAGAAGGTGTGCCAGATCATCGTGGCCTGCTGTATGCTTCACAACTTGGCTTTGCGACGACAGGTGTCTTTTCTGCAGGAGGATGGTACAGATGGAGGTCTTGTGGCAGCTGTGAGCCTGTGGACAGTGAAGACGAGGAAGCAGAAGAAGAGGATATCAACAACAGAAACACAGTGATTCATGAATACACAGGTAAGAAGACATCACTGCCTGCTACATCTGATATCCTTGTTCTACCTCTCATCTGTTGGTCACTTTCACCCAGTGTATGGACCCTGAGTTGTCACTTTCCCTTTCAATTTCACAGATGTGGGTCCCACTGTGTGACATCTGCTTTGTTTCCTCATACACTAGAGCTGTGTGACATAGGTATGTTGACAATACAATGGATATAGCAGTTTTCCACAGTTATTGCAAATACACATTTTCGAAAGCACAGACTGACTCCAGATAGTTTTGTGATTTAAGGGTGTTTATTTAAGTGCTAAATAGTGGAGAGGGTGTTGTAAAATGGTCAGGGTGATGGTGGAGGAATGTCCATGGCAGAGTCCAGTCTATTAGTGTCACAGGTGCATTGTCCAAAGGGGCATAGGAAGTGGAGCTGGGGCAGTTTACGGATGGACAGGGTGACAATGTGGGACAGAAGGATGACAATCAGGGTGGTCTCATTTTTTGGCGGGGGTCTTGGCATTGTTCTCTGTCTTTGTCCTGGATCTCAGGGACCGTTTTCGGGGTGGTTCTCCATCTGCAGGGGGTGGGGTGCCGGTGTTGTGGTCCTGTGTATATATATTACATAAAAATGTTTACCTTAATTTATTTTACTTTACTTTGAAAACATTTTTATGTAATATATATATATATATAATATATATTACATAAAAATGTTTACCTTAATTTATTTTACTATACTTTGAAAACATGTGTTGTGGTCCTGTGTATATATATTACATAAAAATGTTTTCAAAGTATAGTAAAATAAATTAGTCACAAATGTTATCTATTATATATCTATCTATCTAGCTATATATATATAGATATATATATATAGATATATATAGATATATATATATATATATTACATAAAAATGTTTTCAAAGAATAGTAAAATACATTAGTCACAAATGTTATTAAAGTAATAATAACTGCTAAGGCTAAAATAGCGAATATTTATCAAAATAATTAAAATATATATATATATATATATATATATATATATATATATACATATTCTATCACAATTGCAACCTTTGAGCTTCTGAACTCGTGCACTGAAATGGTGCCAATCGTGAAAGGTGGCTTTCACGCTATAAATCCAACGACGATGCTCCCGAAGGAACTTCAATTAGCACTCACGGATTTAAAAAATTCAATATATTCAAACCCAGGCAGATGCATTTCAGCAGAAACTGCCTTTCTCAATGCCATTTTGCAAATGAAAAGCTCTTCCATCAAACTTGCATTTTAGAAGTCTTTCCCTCGCTCCCATTGGTACACAGATCACTATCGGTAAAAACGGACTGTTCATCCTCATTAGGTCCCTTATCATCCTGCCGCCATCCTAACATGATTTAAAGGCTGTAAGTTATACCACTCAATGTACCCCTGGGCATTTTCACATCTCAAATAGATATTTTCCCAATGTCAATACAGGCCACATGGTGCATATTGATCCAAGAGTGCGGCTGATAAGTTAAACATTTTAGCATCACGGAGCAGTTCCATTTTAGTTAAAACTTTTTAGCATCATGGAGCAGTTCCATTTTAAAACAAATTGACCATGGGGCCTGTATTGATGTTGGGACACTATCTATATGAGAGCAGTGAATTTGAATCCTCTAAGTGTAATTTTATCTGAATTTCTAAGCAAATATTTTAGTTTTTTTTTTTATTCTAAAAGATATTCTAAAACATAACATACTTCAAATATGTATTAGTTATTTTTTTTAGTTGTTTTATTTATGATATTTTATTTGAATGTTATTTTTGTATTTTTTTATGTTCCAATATCCACTGTTTGTAATAAAATTAATTGTTATTAATATGTTGTTATTATTCCTGCTTAATTGCTAATTTCATTTTTTAAATATACTGTTTTAATTATTGTTGATGATTATTTTATAGTAGGAAAAGGAAAAGTAACCCCTCCAAAGCCCAACACTTTATCCATTGTTCCTTCAATTGGAGTGTGGATAGTAAATCTGATCCCTCTGAAGTCTTACACTATCTGCACTTCATTATAAGCTAGAGTGGCAATAGTAAGTGTGACCCATTAAAGCCCATAATTGTCCATGCTGTGCTAAAATCTAAGTGGAATAGTAAATTTGACCTCTCCAAAGTCCAACACTTTCCCTACTATTGCTAAGATTGGAGTGGGAATATTGAATTTGAACCCTTTAAAGTCCTCAGGTTTTCTTACTGTGGCTCATATTGGAGTGGAAATTGTAAATATTATACATTCAAAGTCCAACATGTTTGCTACTGTTTTAACATTGTAATCAGAAAGTATATTATATCCCTCCAAAGTACAACACTTTCTCTATTGTTGCTAAGATTGGAGTGTATATAGCAAAGCTGACCCCTACAAAGTCCTCCATTTTCCTTTCTTTTGCTTATGTTGGAGTGAGAATAGTAAATCTGAGCCCTCAAAATCCAACACTTTCCCTCCTTTTATTTAGTTTGGAATGGGAATAGTAAGTTTGATCCCTCTAAAATACAACAGGTTTCCTACTGTTACTCAGATTAGAATGGAATAGTAGATCTGGCCACGCCACAGTTCAACACTTTCCCTTATTTTGCTTACATTGGAGTAGTAATAGTAAAATAGTAAATCTGACACCTCCAAAGTCCAACACTTATCCTACTATTGGTGAGCTTGGAGTGACAGTAGTAAAGTTGAACCCTCTAAGTGTATTTTTTTATCAGAATTATCAAAAAAATATTTTAAATATTCTTTAATTGTGACAAATCTAAACAAACCTGGCGGAGGGATCACCATCATACACAAGGAATCCATTCAATGCACTAACACAAATGACAGTATCACCCCAGCCATGGAACACCTCAGCTTACGTCTACCATCCTCTAGGACCACATTCAGCCTTTTGCAACTTCATTGCCGACTTCATGGCCCCCTCCCCCATTGATTCTAACAATTATATTTTCCTCAGCGACCTTAACTTCCATCTTGACAACTACAATGACATCAACACTACCAACCTCCTCAACAGGATGAACAACATCGGACTCACTCAACTTGCCCACAGCCACACTTACATTGCAGGCTACACACTAGACCCCATCTTCACCGCCAGTGATCGCATCAAGTACATCCACACCATGAAACTCACCTGGACAGATGACTCCAATGTCCTCTTCAACATCACCATCTCAAGGATGTCTGTCCCCAGTCTGCCCAAAACCCTCACCACAGCTGGAGCAAAATCTCAATGGGCACATGGATTAACACCCTTAATGCCACCCAAACAATCTCAAACAACCTAGACAAGAACATCAGAAACTTCAACAAATGGATCACCAACTGAGCTGATAGACTTGTTTCAACTGGCAACAGCCCCCTCAGAAGGCCCACCAAGCAGGCTAGCTGGTACACTGAAGACCTCAGAACTGCTAAACAACACTGTAAATAACTGGAAAGGAGATGGTGCACCAGCAAGGAAACAACTGACAAGACAGCCCTCAGGACAGCCCTCAACCTCTACTACAGACAGTTGAGAGAATTGAAGAAAAATACCTTAGCCTCATGCATCGAATAAAACTCCAATAACAGAAAAGAACTCTCTGACATTGTCATCAGCAAGGAATTCTCAAACCCCTCAAATGCAGCAAACAACACTACCCCCACACAGACACTATCCAACAGCCTTGCAAACCTCTTTCACAACAAGATCCCAAACATCTGCAGAGATGTCACACCACAGCCCAAGGCTACAGACTTCTTCAAGAAAAACAACAACCCTACTACCACCACAGACATCTGACTAACCAAATAGAGCCAGCTCACCCCACAGGACACTGCCTCCATCATGAACTTGGTCAAATCAGGGGCCCAAACCGACACATGCGCTCACCTCATCTTCAACATAGGCGAAGACAGAATCAGTGAAGTACTCACTACTTTGTTAAACACATCAATTGTCACAGCCACCATCTCTAAGGACTGGAAACATGCAGAAGTCAACATTCTACTACAGAAACCATCAGCAGGCCCCAGAAACCTCAACAACTACTGACAAATCTTCCTGCTTGTGTTCCCAGGCAAAGTATTAGAAACAACTATCAACCAACAATTCTCCTCACATCTGGAATGGAACCTCCTACTTGACTCCTCCGAATCCAATTCCACAGCCACCACAGCACTGAAACAGTCCTCATCACAGCTACCAAAGAAATCCGAGCCCTACTTGACCGAGGAGAGACTGCACTTCTGATCCTCCTAGACCTCTCGTCAGCATCCACAATATAAGCATACAAGAAGCCTCTACTAGATGCATCACCTCTTTCTTCACTGGAAGACTTCAAAAATTCTACCCCCCCTTCACCTATGAACCAAGGTAAATCATCTGTGGAGTACCCCAAGGATACTCACCTAGCCCCACCCGGTTCAAAACCCATATGACAACTTTGGCCAGCATTGTCAAAACCCACAGATTTAACATCATATCCTACAATGATGACACACATCTCATCCTCTCCCATCTCGAAGACACCACCAACACCAAGACCATCTTCTACAACTGCATGACAGACGTCATCAACTGGATGAAGGACAACTGCCTGAAGTTCAAACGGACAAGACAGAGTTACATATATTTGGAAGCAAAAACTTCCTGTGGTAGCCCTCAGAACTTGGACCTATTCCTACCTCCACTGATCATGCTAAGAACCTAGGCGTCATTCTGGACAACAAGCTAAACACGATGACTCAGGTCAACTCCGTTTCCTCCTCCAGCTTCTTCATTGTCTGCATGCTTCTTTAGATATTCAAATGGCTACCCTAAATCTTAAGATGCACCATCACCCAGGCCACCACCTCCAGCTGACTGAACTATGGCAAAGCACTCTATGCAGGGATCGCAGCTCACATCCTCTGACAGCTACAGACTTTACAGAACACTGCAGCCAGACTCATCCTGGGTCTCCTAAGATGAATCTACATCACCCCTTACCTCAGGGAACTCCATTGGCTCCCTGTACAGAAAAGATGCCAGTTAAAGCTTCTGACCCACATGTACAAGGCCCTACACAACTGTGGACCCACCTACTTAAACCACCCCGAATTTCCATTCGCCCACAAGACATCTCCTCTCCACTTCACTTTCTCTAACCCTCAGCCCCTGCATCTGATGTATCAGATGCGGCGGTCATCCTAGCAGCGAAAACATGGACCAAGCTACCCTTTAATTTCCTGACCTCCCCATCGATTTCAGAGTTCCAAAAGTCATTAAAGGCCTGGTTATTTGGCTAATCAACTGGACCATGCTAGCGCCTGGATACCCTCACAGGTGACAGGAACTACTCTACAAATCTACTAATTGTTTGATTGATTGAATGAATGAAATGATGAATTGTTTATTTTTATAGTAATTATTTTATTAATGCATGTTTTTTTAAATGTTGTAATGTTTTGTATTTTTTAATATTTCAATATGCACTGTTTGTAACGGTAATTATTGTTAATGTATTGTTACTATTTTTGTTTGCTACTAATTTTATATTTTAAATCATAATGTTAATTTCTGTTGATGGTTGTTTTAATATATGTATTATTATTTCATGTTTGTAAATCATACTTTTTTATATAGTTGTTTTATGATAGCTATATTTTTTAAATTAAAAATGTTTTTAAGTTAACATTGTTTATACCAGTTAAAATCCAATTGCTTTCTCATTTTCTGAGTATATTTGACCTCCTCTATTTTTATTCTTCTTACTTTCGACTTTACATGCAAGGTTGATATTTTTGTGCACAATCTTTTTTAACAATACTTCTGTCACAGATGTTTTTGTTGACTCTATCTCGTCACATTACCCAATACTAATCATTTTGTAAATGAGGAAACTGAGGGGCCTATTTATAAGAACTGATGCATCACTGCGGTAAGGCAGTGATGCGTCAGAAAAATCTGTGCTGCGGTTCAAGAGTTCTAAATGCCTTGGATGTGCAATGTTTACAATACTGTGCACCATGGCGTAAGGCTCCATGGTGTGTCAAAAAAAATTACACATCGTTGGGATGGCTGTCATAGAGAAAACTGATGCATGTGCAGCAAAAGTGTCGCTAGACTGCTTTGAGACACATAATCAGCCTTGCTTCACATTTGAGTGCGTAATACCTCAAACATTCTGGAAAAAAAATGACATGTTTGCAAAAAAAGCATTTTCCCATATTTCTAAAGTAAGAGATGGAGCAGGCATCAGGCAGCACCAGCCAGCACAACAACCCTAATGACCCTAGCACCAGTCAGGGTGTTCATCAATACCCCCAGGGAAAGAGGAGAAGGAAGAGTAATTTTAGTGAGGAGGAGAATTAAATACTCATAACAGAGGTGACAAAGCATGAACTCTTGAAGATTCCCATTAGGGAGGAAAGAGGGTATTTGGCACTGCATAGTGGACAAGATCAACAGTGTAGGGCAAGAGTGCAAGAAGTGCTGGCACGATTACAAGCGGTCGAAGGAGAAACTGACCAGAAAACTGAAGGCAGCCATGTGGACTGGAGGACGAGGACCTGAGGTCCTGGAGGAGCTGACGTCCTTGCAGGAGCAGGTGGCAGCAGTCATCCCAGCAGAGTTGAAAGAAGGAGTAGAAGGACATGACAGTGCAGCCTATAATAATCAAAAAGACCTACAGGGTAAGTGGCAACAAGGGATGATATCAACAAATATATCCTGCTCTGCAGTGCAACATGCTACTTGTCTGCACTGCATTGCGTTCAGTGTAAGAGAAAGGGATGGAACTGTCCACATGTTCAGTCATGCTTTAGAGAAATGTAAGTCAAAATGACCAGTCTCATGTTGTAGAGCCCAGTCCAGCTCCATCAAGTTCGTCCAGTCCATGTGTGATGTTCAGCACCAGTGCTGCTTCAAATTTGTATATTGGGACCAGGATTATAAGTCCCACATACAAATCAAAACATCTGGACTATGACACCAAAACACACCAGGACACTGGAACCCTGCCTACTCTGATTTGGATAATACATGCCATCTTGTACCATGACGCTTGTGTGTGTGTCTTGGGGCCACACAGCCAAATCTGGACTACAATGCAATGTAATAGAATGGGGTTGTCAGAGAATAAACTCCTCACCTGAGAGGGGGGTCATGTGTTGGGCATGAGAAGTATCACCACATAGGACCACGTGAAGAGCCACATCTATTGTTACTAGCAAGAAGCTGCATTGCACACAGCTGTCCTGATGTGTGGTGTGATAGCACACAGGTGTAGCCTGCCATGGTAGCCACCACCGTAGATCCTGTTTTGTAGGATGTAAGAGATGCACACAAGTGGAACATGTGTGTTTGTTCAAACAATAGATGGTGTGTGAAGCGGATGGTCCCCTGGTAGTGGTATGCAATGTAGGTGTGGCTAAGCACATTGAACTGGCACTGTGTCTGAATAGGGGCAAATTGCATAGCAAGGAGATGAGAAGTGACATGTGTACTGCAAAGTAGCTTGAGCAATGCACACACACTGCTGTATCTGATAGTGTCACATTCCTGTTGCAGCTCAGAAGAAGTGACATAGAAGAGGGCAAAAGTGTACTACATCCTGCATGTGATGTAGAACTGGGTGAAGATGTAGCACATGTCAGGAGGGAGACGGAAGAAGCAATCTCTTACTCAGCTACATATGTCAAAGCAGGACGATGTCAAACATGGAATTTAGAAGTGACAGGATGAGCTAGGTTTCCACCACTATGTGAATGATTCAGTGGTGGTTGGAGGTTGAGAAGTATGGGTCTTGTTGTGTGGCAAACCAGGGTAAGTACATGTCAATGATTATCACAACTACTGGCATGTCGGGGAAAAGCTAGACACATAGCCCTCAAATAGGGGCAGCCATGTTTGGCAATTGAAAGTAGTGACTCATATTGTAGGGTTTGGCATCACATGAGAGTCAATGTATTATCAGGGTTCCATCCATGTATGACAGTAAGTGGACTCCCTGAGGAGTAATGTACATGAACAAGTGAGTAAGGCTGAGTCACAATATGTTTGATACTCTGCAGATAACTAACTATGGCAATGATAAAATGGGGTGAGCATCAGTGCTACCAATCTATCTGGTTTGACTGGGCGTATCCCCTCTGAGTTAGCACACACTGGGTGCTGTTTTCAACTATGGAGCCAACTGGGTGTGTAATGTAATCCCATGAGAACACAGAGAGCACAGCCATGATAAGTGCATGCTCTTATTCATTCCCACTGTGTAGCAAGCTTGCTAGCTGTGTAGAGTAGTGTGGATGCATTACCAATATGTGCCCTTGGCTATATGAATGCAAAAGGTGCATGCAAGACAGCATAATAAGGCAGACTGCTGTGGTGTACTGTGTGTACGGCAGGCAGCAGGATCCAATTAAATATATGATCAAACCCATAACATTTTTCCAAGAGCTGTGGCCTGAGTAGTAGCAAGGGGGAATGAAAGGCACCCTGGTGGCCTTGTGTAGTGTGCACAGTTGTGCTATCAATACCAGAAAACACATTCAGGATGGCCAATATGAAAAAGAAAGCTAATCTCCAAGGCAGATGTGGGCCTTACCTCAACTTGCACACACTGGCATGGCAGGCCAGCAAGCTGTGTAACAGTAGTGCAATATATGGTATGACAAAACAATCACCCTTGTCACACAGAGGTGTGTGAACTATATACAGAGACTGCCATTTGAAAGGCAACTACAGAGCCACTTGACCTCAATACCTACAAGTTACATAGGTACTGCACATCAATGTTGAACTGAAAGTGAAAGTCATACTGTATGTCAGCCAGATTACTCTTGTCAAAATCTAGCATAGATCACCATTGACATATCTCAATTTTTTTGCATAGGGGGAAACTCCTCCTCCTGTCCAGCTGCCTGCACTGGATGACTAACCTGCTGCCAGTGGCCTCCTGCCCCCCCTTGGATGAGGACACTTTTCAGCAAATTTTGGACTACTGTATAATTGTAATTGTATTTATATAGCGCTTACTACCCCTGACGAGGCATCAAATCGCTTTTTGGCGAGTAGCGAGCTACTCCGGAATCCAAGAGGAATTAGTGGCAGATTATTATAGAGAAATATGAGTACAGTATTAGTATAAGTATGAGTTAATTTGAGCAGAAGATATGTGAGTTTGTTAGTTGGATTGACTAGCGTAATGGAGTGGTAGAGGAGGTAATAATCCAGAAGTATTAATTGGGAGTTTGTAGTAATAGGATGAGGCTAGGGATGAGTAAAGGAGAGATGGCGGAAGGAGGAGTCTGTGGAAAGGGTTTAGGCAGATCATAGTAGTAAACTGAGGTTTGTGGTGAGCTAGATGTAGTAACGGAGGGAAGAGGGTTATTTTGGAGATCAAAGTAGTAGAATGGGTTTGGGATGAGTCAGAGTGGGAATGGAAGATAGATTGAAAGAGACATAGGGTGATGGGGAGACAGAGTAAAGCTTATGAGAAAGTACATTTTATTTTATTTTTTATTTATGTATTTATTTTGTATTTAATTATTTATTTTTTGAATTGTATTTATTTATTACATTTTATTTATTAATATTTATTTTTTCTCTAGTACAGTATGACTAGAGTAATAAATAAATAGATATGTAAATATATAGTAAGGGAATATGTGTGCAAGGAATATAATAATGGGTATAATAATATGAGAAGTAAAGTTGTATTATATGAACACAGACTTTCCAGATTTGTAATATTTTATTTGATGTTTTGATGTATGTTTCTAAGATTCATGTATCTTTCCTCAAAGTTTCAATAGAGAAATGCTTGTTACTAGTTAAGATAACATTTGCTCATTGTGATATAAGAAAGAAAGCAGGGATTCATAAGTATCTAACAGAGCAACTTATCTAGGAGCTGTGCAATGACCTATGATCATGATAAGCATAGAATAAAATACACATATATATGTAAATTCACACACATATACTTATACACACATGCACACACACGCATACACACATATATATATTTAACCGTAAGTAAATATACATTTGTTAAACAGGCTTAAAGAGTATGTATCTATAGTAACTATACATATTTCTTAAATAAATATCTAGAATATACACATAATCAGAATATAAATATTATATTAATATCATGCTAATTTGTCCACTTGGGGATTCATTGTTAACTTGGAGTCCATGGTATTTCCAAGGTTTTTAACTTATATTTGAGGAGGTGATCTCAGATCGTCAGGCCAGGTGCACAGTAGGTCATACGTTTTCCAGTTGCCACATGTGAGTATTTCCGTTTTGTAAGAATTCAGTTTGAGATGACTCCAAATCATCCACTGATCAACAGCTCTGAGGCAACTGAAGATTTGTGAGTTTTCAATGTTTTTGGGGCATTCCAATTTAAGTAGTATTTGTGTTTCATCTGCATGGCTGTAGCATGTGAGTTGAAAATCATTGATCAATTCTGGTATTGACATCATGTAGATGTTGAAAAGCATAGGTGAGATGATTGATCTTTGGATGACCCCTGCTTTTGTGGGGTAGCATTTGGATGAGAGGGGAGGAGAATAGATAATATTAGTTCCGTTTTGAAGGTAGGATGTAATCCAGTCGAGAGAAGTCCCTTCTATGCCGGCTTCGTGGAGTTACGGTGTCATGGTCAACAATATCAAAGGCAGCTGAGAGGTCCAAGAGAAGTAGTGCAGCAACTTCATTGTGGTCGACTACATTTTTAAAATCATCCCAGATTGCTATGAGTGCTGATTCAGTGCCTCTTCCTGAATGGAATCCAGTTTGTAGCATGAAAGTATGGGATTGTGTTCAATGAATTGTGACAACTGGGCGAATGCTGCTCTTTCTATCAGTTTGACCAGTTAAGGTCCATTTGTAATTGGTCTGTATTTGTGGGGGTCATGTGGGTCTCGGTTTGTATAACACCTTTTCTGGTTGTGGAAGGGGCTGAAAGCATTGATGGATCTCCAGATGAACCACCTACAATTGGACCTACTCCCTCTGCCAGTCCCAGGCCAGCTCTGAACTCTGCACCAAGTTGTCTTTCATTGTCCTTCAATGTCAAGCTGTAGAAGTCCAGTGGCAGATGGTAGATAAGGTGCGGATGCAAATGGAGACTGTTGCAGGCATCCTAGAGAGAGTTCATAGGTACCTCAGTCCTGATAAGGAAAGCTCTGAGGCAATAAAAGGCACCTACCCTGTGCACCAGAGATAGGAACAGTCCCTGTCTCATTTTGCTAGTGTCATGAGTCAGAGGCAAGAACAACAGCCCTGCTGATGTGACACCAATGAAGTTCCTGGGTGCTATACAGACCATCCTTGAATCTATGGAGTGGAAACAGGACTCTCATATTGCAACAATGGGTGCCTTTCACCGCAATTTTGTTGCGGTGCTGACAAGCCTTTAGGCCCTTCTCAGCACTGTACTGTCTTCCTTGTTGGCAAAGGCAAATTATGCTGGGAACAGGGGAGCCATATCTTCAGCCCCTAATGACCTGTGCCTCAGATGGCTCCTGCAAAAACACCACCACCCTCAGGAAAGACACAACACACATCAGAGGAAGAAGATGTGGACTTTACTAATTTCCGGAGAAGAACTAGCCATTAACATGTATCTGTGACTCTTGGCCAGTTTTCCACTGGATCTGTGTTAATTATCATGCCATCACCCTTGTTATCTGACACTGTCTCCTTTTTTGTATGGCCACCTGTTATCGGATCCATTTGTAGACTGTAAATGAGGCACATCTTCCCTAATAGCAATTTGGACCTCTTCACTGGAATACGCCTCTCCTTCACATGTCACATGACATATATCTACTATGGACTCTGTCTGGACATCCTTTGGCTCTCAAATAATGTTGGGGTTGTTGCTGCAAGAACTATTACTGTAAATCAGCATATAAACAGACCTGTAAATAAATGCACTAGCTTGAATCTGTGTGTTGTATGTCTGTTGCAGAGAGGACTAACTAAAGCACTGTGGATGTGCAGACCAAAAAGGCTATTTTTATCATCTAGAGGAATTTGCGCTGCAGTCCCTATCATATTCTCGTCTTAGAGAAGGTAAAGCATCATGGACTTCCCCTGCCAATGCATTATTTTGCAAATCTCATTGAACTATTGAATGTCATCGTGTGACAACCATCAATGTGTTGTGTGCCACAAAGTGAATTAGGCCAACTACACACACGTTTGCAGGATTGCAGAATTTGGGGCCTTTGATGTAGGTGCGCTCTCACATCCACAGAAATTTAGGCCCGTATTTATACTTTTTTAGCGCTGCATTTGCGCCGCTTTTTGACGCTAAAGCAGTGCAAATGTAGAAAATACAAATGAATTTTGCAAGTTTGCGCCACTTTTGCGTCAAAAAATGATGGCAACGCGGCGCTAAAAAAGTAAAAATACTGGTCTTCGTTCAGTTCTCGTGACAATGTCATCATGCACATATGTCAGCCTCAATGCTTACAATAACCATATCCTATAATTACTATCATAATGCATGCACTGACAATATGCTCATAATAGTGGCCAGACTCCTTCAGTATAGCATCATATCTATGACAATCAAGGGTGTAGAAGCTCAGTGCTACCTCTTGGATGTCATTAGGCATGAACTGCAACTACTAAGTATTTGTGGCCCTGTGTCCAATGCAAAATGGTGTATCAAGGCACAATGGGATTCATGGGGATAAAGTGTGCCTTTGGCATGGAGAGTTCTCACATGCATTGTTTGGGAGAATAACCACACATTAGCAACATAAAAGGATGATGGACTGAGTGCTGAACAATGCAAACACTCACCCCCAGTCACAGATCTGGGTTTAATCCATCATTCGTTTGTTCACCATGTCACCCCAATTTGATTCCAGCCATATGCAAATCAGTCTTGATCCTGTTCCTCATGGGAACATTCCAGCCCGAACTGCCAGGCCAGGTCCTCCCTGGACCGGAAACAAGCATCCTGGGACCGGTTTTAGAGTATTATCCTTCATCAGCCAGGCTAGCTTGAATCCAGTGGCACAGTGAGCAAGGGATCCACGTCTGGGCATACCCATCCCACTTAGGGCAACTTTAGCAACACAAAAGGATGATGGACGGAGTGCTGAACAATGCAAACACTCACCCCCAGTCACAGATCTGAGTTTAATCCATTGTTCTTTTCTTCACCATGCCACCCCAGTTTGGACCCAGCCATCTGCAAATCAGTCTTGACCCTGTTCCTCATGGGAACAGTCCAGTCCGAACTGCCAGGCCAGGTCCTCCCTGGACCGGAAACAAGCATCCTGTGACCGTTTTCAGGGTATCACTTTAGCAACACAAAAGGATGATGGACGGAGTGCCGAACAATGCAAACACTCACTCCCAATCATAAATCTGGGTTTAATCCATTGTTCTTTTGTTCACCATGCCACCCCAGTTTGGACCCAGCTATATGCAAATCAGTCTTGACCTTGTTCCTCATGGGAACAGTCCAGCCTGAACTGCCAGGCCAGGTCCTCCCTGGACCGGAAACAAGCATCCTGGGACCAGTTTCAGGTTAACACACTTCATCAGGCAGGCTTGCTTGATTCCACTGGCACAGTGAGCAAGAGAACCACGTCTGGGCATACCTTTCCCACTTAGGGCAACATTAGCAACACAAAAGGATGATGGACGGAGTGTTGAACACACCCCCAGTCACAGATCTGGGTTTAATCCATCGTTCTTTTGTTCACCAAACCACCCCAGTTTGGACCCAGCGCTTCGATGCTCTTTGTGAGTCGGAATGTGCTTTATAAATATGACATACATACATACATACATACGCACATCTGTCTTGACCCTGTTACTCATGGGAACAGTCCAGCCCAAACCGCCCGGCCAGGTCCTCCCTTGACCGGAAACAAGCATCCTGAGTCCAGTTTTAGGGTATTCCCCTTCCTCAGCCAGGATAGCTTGAATTCAGTGGCACAGTGAGCAAGGGACACACGTCTGGGTATACCCTTCCCACTTAGGGCAACTTGAGCAACACAAAAGGATGATGGACGGAGTGTTGAACAATGCAAACATTCACTCCCAGTCACAGATCTGGGTTTAATTCATTGTTCTTTTTTTCACCATGCCACCCCAGTTTGGACCCAGCCCTATGCAAATCAGTCTTGACCTTGTTCCTCATGGGAACAGTCCAGCCCAAACTGCCAGGTCAGGCCCTCCCTAGACCGGAAACAAGCATCCTAGGACCAGTTTCAGGGTATCACCCTTTATCAGCCAGACAAGGTCGAATCCAGTGGCACAGTGAACTGTACCTTAACTCACTTGCTATCCTATGATTTGTTATTTTTATGGGTATTGGTATACTAGTAATTAAACACAATGTATTACATTTCATTTTGCCGGTTCTTCATGCCTGAGACATATAAATGTACCCTAACTCACTTGCTATTTGATGATTGGTTCTGTGTATGAATATTGGTACATGACTGATCAGACACAATACATTATATTTATATATTGTTGTTATTGTATGCCTGAGGTTAATAGAAGTCTGTATGATGCTTCCCTTAAAAAAAAATAGTTCACTGTGTTGATATAATAATGTATTAGTTAGAAAACTGTTTTTTTTCTTTTGATGATTTTGCCTCTTTATTATATTTTGAAAGAATGTCCATAAATAAATAATTTTAGAGTAGGTTGACATAGACTTCATTGTATCTCTGTGTGTAAATGTTAGTATACATTGTATGGTTAGGGAACTTTGTTCTCTATAGCATACTTATACTCCAGATCCCTTTCACACATTAGAGTTCTCCTTGTTGTTTTGGACTCTGCACACATTGATGTGGCATAGGGAGACTATCTTAGCCGCACTTTGTGGCCATGCTCATTATATGCCCCTTTTTTTACACTCACAGGACAACATGTGAGCTATACTGTGAATGGCCTAGGTAATTCATCAACATACATCATGAAGTGCAGGACACACACTCAGTGATTGCGCACTATTTGATACTGCATTCACTTTGCACTGTGGCAGAGGGTTTCTTGCTAAACACACTGTAGCAGCAAACATAATCTCTGTATGTGCAGACAGTTACACATTGGAATATTTCAGTTGTGAATATCTTGGCCAGACACATGCCTACCGCACATGGTGTTGTCATGACCACATATATCATGACAAATGATTGAAATCTGGGGTGAGTGTGGCACACAGCAACAAACCTTTACAATAGGAGATTTAGCCATCAGGTACACCTGCAGAAAGATGTTTAAATAGTCCATTGTACTTGTGATGTTCACTCAACAAAATGCTGCCATTCACACATGATCTGCATTATATTGCTGTCGATGTTAGTAACACTGCATGTACTCCGAGGGCAGGGCTTTGTATGTGCTTCCTGGTCCAAGAAGATTGCATTGCCCGATGTAGGAAAATGTAGTGGGGCACACTCAACTTACATTTCACCTTTGGGTGGATATATGATGTGTGAGCCACTCAACTATGCACTATATACTCAGGCCCCAGGTACCTAACTGTTGCCATGCAAAACAAAGAAGTTCATACCAAAATCACTCCATACAGCCATGTGTAATGAGTTTGTGGGTATGCACATGCCTTTTGATCTAACTGTAATCCCACTCTTGACATCTCAGTATTCATCAAATGTTCAAATGTTTGCATATCACCTATCCAATGTCATACTGCTCTGCCTATTTACTGACTGTACAGTGTCATCTGCTCATTTTTTAATTTTACATGACTTTGCTCATCATTGCATTGCTGTACAATGCATAAGAAATGTGTCTTTTATCTACTGTAGCATGATGTGTTGTATGTGAGAATGTAGACAGATTTTTTTATTACATATGCTGTATTTTGTGGAATCCCACACATGCATGTATGAACTCATTACAAGTGACAGCTTTTACTTGTTTGCATGACCCTAGGTCTTAGTCCATGAAAACTGTCACTCATTATCACTGATGCTATCAGCACCAATATTAGTTCCAGCAAGATGCTGTTTCTGCATGTTCACACATTTGTAAGACACTTAATTGTGAGGTTATTCTCTAGTATGGAAATTGTTGGGTTGTATTCAACATTTCACTGAGGGCCAAGACTTCTAGTTGTGCAGCACTGAAGTGCTCAAGTGCAACGGGAGAGTGATGGTCAGTTTGGAATTTGTAATGTTGCATAGCTGGCCTGTCCCTTAAATGCAGTACACTACTTCACATCTCATTTCGGTATATCTGCAACTGATAGTGTGAGGCATGGCCCCATGTTGCTCAATAGGTCTGATGACATTATTGTTAAATCTTGAGACCTACTTCTAATAGACGAGATGTGGGTGAGTTGATGTTTCCTAGGACTGTGACATGAACACAAAGACAAATAAAGAATTAAAACATTTATTTGCATGTTGAAACTTGCAATTATGTATAGACATGGTCCATCACAGCACATGTTCTTCAGGAAAATAAATGTTGCACAATGTGTGCGCACCACCTAGTCCCAGCCACTGTATTGTGGATTTCGACACCATCATCTTTCTCATCCTCCTTTGGGTCCTGCTCTTGGTGGCCCCCGTCCCACGGGATATTTGTCCTGACACACATATTGTGAAGGGTGGCAAAGGCCAATATTATTTTACAGACAAGAGGGGCCGAGTAGAACAATCTCCCCCTTAACATGTCCAAACACTTGAAGTGGGACTTGAACACTCCGAAGGTCCTCTCAACACTGGTGTGTGTCTTGATCAGTGCATTATCATAGTTTTTCTCCTGACTAGTCTGGGGATGTGGTGTTGGGATCATGACCCATGGCTGGAGATCATATCCCTGGTTAGCTGGAAGTGAAAAATAAATGACATCTGTTAATGCTTTTGATAACTGTTACAGCTACATTCCTGTCATTATGTGTTATGTGTATTCAAATAAACATACACAATTCTTACCGTATTTCACAATATGTGTTACTTATACAGTTGGCCATAGATGTACATGTTTCTTCAATTTCTCTATGTAATAGCAAATGTTGGGCATTGCCTGATACTTTGTACCTTTCTACATCCTGACTTTCATGGTAATCCAATAGTTTTCCGTGCTGGCTATTTGGAGATGTTCCTGACCACTCTATGTTATGTGCACTCATTGCATGTGTGAAGTGACAGATTGGTGATCAGATATTTGGCTCCTTGTCCTCCCTAGGTAGGTATTCACAATGCCAACATCTATTACACTCACCCATATATTGGTCCATGGTAAACCACAGATGATGTTGTTTTCCTACATGAGTTTGGCACAGCTGTTTCATTGTACACTTACTTGTCCATGTGATTTAGGAGCATACATGTGGTGCAGGTCACACATGTCACATGTATTGTTATGATGGTCATTGTCAGGCTTAAAATATTATTTTTGGCAGAGATGTTGTAATGCTGCACTCTGATTTGTACACATGTATTGCAATGTGGGTCATCTTCATGTGGGACACAGTGATGTTGTTACAAGGAGCTGGGTATTATAAAAGTAGACATAATACAATGATTTTTCAAATATATGTACATGTCTATAACTTGTAGGGAATTGTGTACTTCTATAGCTTGATTTTTTTCAACATTGCTGTAACAAATACATGTTGAGATTGATATCCTGAGTACACTGTGGTGGCTTGTCCAGTTTAGGTATTATTCTATGTGGATCACCGATGTATGACATGTTTGCCAGCATTGTGTTCTTTGTTTGCTTCACATTGCAGTATTCATATGGTTTTCATTTGGGCAACTTACTGCACAGAACAGGTAAACCATCACATTGGTTACAAACGACAATGTGGCTGTGTTCCTACGTGTATGTGTGTATGCACACTGTCAGTACTGCCAAGACATATCTTTGTTTTGTACTGTTGGTCTCACAGTGTCATCCAGGATTAACATTTACACTTGTTTAGGCCATATTTTGACATGGTATGCCACAAATGGGTTTTACACATACTTCTTCCTGTGTTGCTCATAAAACCTTGGTCAACATACAAGAATACTGCCACGTGCAACACTACTGAGTTTGTAGACCGGTAATAGATACCAAGAGATGGTATGCCATTGAGAGGACACTCACCTCAGACTTTTCTCTGATGTTGCCTTTGTACTCATAATTGTCTGTCATGCCACATGATTTAATAGATGACCATTGGCCAGTGGAGTTGAAGTGATTCCATCCATACACACAGAGTGAAATGACACATTGATACACACTGATGATCAATCACTATTGCCATTGACAGAGTAGGGACAGCCTATCAATGTGACACATCATCTTCCATACATTGCAGTGCATTGATCCCGCTATGTGCACATGACACAGGGGCCCAGATATTTGGGTAAATGGTACTGTGCAGTGCAGCATGTCATATGGCTGCTCAGCACTGCTGCTCAGAGAAAGGGCAGTAGTACACAGTATTTTGGCCACAATTCACATCCCTCACCTCTCCCCCTTCACTGGCACACAGCAGAGCATGTTTATGAGAGTCTTGCCCTCAAATAGCATCATTTTGTAGGGGCTCCGGCAGCACAAGCCTCTCAATCATATCTATGAGGCCAGGCAAAGCCTCTTTGCATGGCTTTGCGTTGCTTCACAAACATGGAGAAAGAAAAAGGATTGCAAAGTGCTGCATTGCCTTACTCTGCACCAGGGAGGTGTTCCATGGCCATTGTGGTGGACATTCACACACATGTTAATATCGGATCAATCAATGCACAAAACAAGACACCTGTATATTCTAATGATGCATGTTCATACACAAACAAAGCCACATCATCTCTGTTGGATTCCTTCATCATGAACTCTCTGTCAACCCCAGCACATAGGTGCGTGGTCAGGCAGCTTCTGTGGTCCAGTCCTTAAGGTTATTGAGTGACAGGTCACAGGTGGGGTAGCCAACAGCCAAACACATAAGCTTAGATCAGATCGCACAGATAGGCAGCAACCATACAATGGTCCCCGAAGATTGGCCCAAATTGCCAGAGGGACGCATGCATTCCCAAAACACCATAAAGTTAGATGCCACATGTAGTGAGGTACACATAGCCAATCAGGACACAGCATACACAACACACCATCTGGACACATGCTCACTGGCCCACATTGTGCCCATGCCACGTCAAGGCCCCCCTCCTTTTCCTATCTTGGATTGCATCTATGACTTTGTGACGAATGTTCACTTATTATTACTTTACGCCAGAAGAATGTATAAAACCCAATCGATGGGTAAGACCTCAGACCTTGATGCTGTAGAGGCCACATCTGAATTTTATTAGGCTATCCTGGTTTTCTCAGTGCCACCGGTTTCTTAACACTGGACGTTAGGGTACTAGAGAGATTGGGATCCTGGAGATTAGACTTAGCTGTGTTTTGCCAAGAAGGGTCTACGGTCACTGAAGTAAGTCCTTTATTTCTCCACATAAATTGTTGCAATCTTTTCCCCTAAGCTGATATCAACAAGATTATCCGGCTCCCCTTGCTTCACGCAGCACAGAGCTTACCATGGACACAGGATAACGTGCACTAGGAGTGGGCAGGCCTAAGGTATTGGGGCAGGCATCTCCCTGCTTTTTTGGGGCCTAGTCAGCATCTCCCCTGCCAGTTGAAATGGTGTGGTTTTAATATCATGATGCTGGTAGTCCAACGTGACTGTGTTTGACTTAAATGTTGAATGTTGTGTTGTTTGACCGTGTTTAATGTATGCATGAAGAAATTGCTAATTTGCACAATTTGTCATTTTATGTTAAAGTAAGGCTCGCTATTTTGCTGACAAATTGCAGGCTGTTCTGATCTACCAATTGTACATTTTCCTAGGTTTGTGTCTCGTCATGCATTTATTTGTTAAATGTTTATTTTTCATGCATCTGTGAATAACGTTGAGCTCATTAGATCTAGGAATCCTCGTGTGTAAATGCTCCCACACCAGGTTTGGTTTGGTAAACCCCTTGTGTACATAGTTCCCATTACTGGAGAGATTCAGTAATACTCTTGTATGTATTGTCCCCCAAGTACATTTTAGAAACCCATAAAGACAGAAATGTTAGCAACTTAAGAGAGAAAACCCTATAAAAATGTAGAAAGCTAGAATGTGTGTAACTTACAAATTCCCTAAAAACGTGAACCCAGAGAAGTAATAGTCCACTAAAAAGGCTACCTGAATTTCACCATCGGATTACCCTTTAGAGCACATGCCGAGTAAGTTCGCCACACAGGCCAAAAAGCTTAGCAAGCTCTGCCATGCGTTACTTACACTCACCAAAACACACATATCACTGGCACAAAGAGGGAACATTCAACATCAACCTCACTGAGCATACAACAACATATGCACAAACAAAATACAGAGGACAAAAGAGGGACAGAAAGGAAGCATTGCTAGAGCTCTAGGCCATTTTTGAGGAAGTCCAGGCTGATATCCTTGACCGATCACCAGGAAGTATGGTGTCCCCACTGCCGTCCCCATATGTAGGTATGAGATGCTCTCCTAGACGCCTGCTATTCCCATGCTGTTATACACTAACCTGCCAGTAGAAGGAGCTCAAGGTGCACCTACCAAACAACAGGCTGTTAGATCTAGGCATGGCAGGTCGTCAAGCCCCCACGCCTGACACTCCCTGTACCACCACAGTCCAGCGCTAGAACGCCCTGTAGCTCGACCCCCCATCCATCGCGGTTAACAAACTGAGCTTGAGTCGCATGGGGAGCATGCACCCACGCTGGATCTGGGAAATAACCCTGAGTGAAGGGAAGATTTATTGCAGTCTTGGATAGCGAGACAGCTAGCAAGAGTGAGGGTAGAGTTCCCAGTCCTCCAATATCTGGAAGTGAGGAGGGAGCCTCTGGGTATGCTCAGGTAGCCGAGGAGACCACAAGTGAGGGAGACATTGTATATGGGAATCAGAAGAAAAGCATGAAATGAGGAGAGAAAGAGAGAGAGCGAGAGAGCCCCCTAGAAGCCTAGCATGAGAGCAGGGTAGCACGCCCTCCACCTGGGGAAGGCGGGAGTAGGTATGGAGTCTCGGTCATGGAAGAATCCAAGATAGAGTTGCAAAGGAAACCTTTGACGTGGGTCCGTACCTTACCAGAACGCCAGTGAAGAAAAGGGGCTGAACAGGAGATTACGGACCAAGGATGCCTGATGCGGACCCAGTTTAGACACAGGAGGACTAAAATGGCACCACTGCATGCACACGAGGAGAGCAGCGATGAGAATGTTGGCTACTTTCCCCAATGCGCACAAAAGGTAAACCAACCCCAAGGGACATAGAAGCTCATGAGGAAGGTGAAATATTTGCCCAACCTTATTGCCACTTGCTAGATCGCTGGGCTGAGAGAAGTGGTGAGTACAATAGGCCCTGCCCGGAAGAGGTATCCTTCAAACCAGACGATATAGTGATTGCCAAAGACTGAATCCAGCAGAGTGGGCAGATCCCATGTGGAACTTCCCTTCCATGCAGGAGCGCCTGACGAGATGGGGACACTTTGTAGAGGGAAAACCAGTAGAGATGTCCATAGAAGGGGTGGGCTGAGTTTATGCAGTTCTACTCCATGGAATTCCATGGAGATGGGTAAAAACTCAGTGGAATTCCATGGACTTCCACATGCGACGGAGTGCCACCTGCCTCACCACTGTGGTGCTGATGTTAATACCCCCAGTCTCGGAAGCATTAAGCAGGGTCGGGCCTGGTTAGTAGCACTAACCAGGCCCAACCATGCTTAGCTCTTCTGAGATCGGGTGCATTCAGGCCAGGAACAGGGAATGACGAAATGGCAGTGAAAGGAGGGAGGCCTGAATCTGGTGCTGGCACAGCCCCTCACCAGCAGCTTGCAGCAGCGCCACGCCATGCACAGCCACAGCCGACCCCTTTGGGCTGAGTGCAAACTGCAGTCCAGTTGTGGGCCACACATCACAAGTGCAGACTGTCTGTGCTTGTGCTGTGTGGCCTATAACTGGGCTGCAGTGCACATGCAGTGAGCTCTGCTCCGCTGCCTGGGCTAGCAGAGTTTTTGTCCAAACTCTGTGCTCCAAGCACAGTGCCAAAAACTCAATTAACTGAGCCAGTGGAGAAGAGCTCACCGCTCACCTCTAGTCCAGAGTGAGAATATGCCTGTTCCTACAGAAGGGCACATCAGGAACCATCTATGTGCCATGGGCCCAGATGCATAAAGGAGGACCTAAGAACCAAGCAGCTGCTGTTGTTGGATGGGGCCGGGAAATGGATTTCATGAGAAGAATACCACAGGGGCAATTCTAGCGATAGGTGAGATTAAGAGTCTGATCATCAGCATTATCAGTGAGTGGACCACCATGGTGTTAGCCCATTCCTGCAACTCAATGGTCACGTTGACCAATTCAGAACATGATGGGCTGCTATTAATTCCTACCAGCACCAGATCCAGTCGGCCCTTTGGAAATTATTCTCAGGCTGCACAGATGTAGGTGGTTTAATGGTGGAAACCATGAAAACAGGTGAGAACATAATAGACTTCCTAGACAGGATGAGAGAACGATAGTGACAGGAGACAGGACAGCTGTGGATAGATACGGGCCCTCAAGTCATTTTCTTATTTAACATCCTCAAGAAGGAGCTACCCTCCAACATACAAAGTAATTTGGACAACAAAATAGGGCTAGAAACTAAATCCTGGTGAGAAATACATGTACACATAATGACCTTTCACAAGACAAAACAAGAGAAAGCTAAGAAGAAGTAGGAACAGGCCCAGAGGGACAATGCTACTTAGATCCAACATAAGCTAAGGAAGACCACCCTCAAGGGGGCCTCGTTGGTAGCAAGCATGCAAATGGCACCAGTCATGAAAGGGAGCTCCAGAGCAGGACACTGAGGGTTCAAAAATGGCTACAGCCATTGTTACCCAGGTGGCTTGCAGCAGCCAAACCCTGTACATTTCTACTATTGCCATAGAAATGGCCACATGGCCAACACCATGCAGACTAAGGGCACACCATGTTCAAAAGCCAATGAACCAAGGCTAGGCCCTGCACAAATCCTGTACACAGAACCAGGCCAAGGGAAGCAAAACCGCACCTTAAACTCAGTCACATGGAAATGAGTCCACTGCCGTGCCTCCAAAGCTGGGGTCAGGTAGATGTACTGGCACATGGCCTTAGCATCCGCAACCGGAGAACCAGGCCCATTATGGATTAGGCCGCAGGCACAACTGGGAGGTTAGACGCTTGGGGAAGCAATGCTTTCATGCAGAAACAGAACCCAAATGTGCAGTAAGCCTTAGCACCCCGGTACAAAGTATACATTTTGAGCACACCTTAAATTTAAAATTCAGTGCAGTAAGATTGAAGATAAAAGGCAAATGTGAATAACACTGGGGATTTCAACCTATTATTTGTACTTGGGACATTCAGGAGTTCTGCGTGGCTATTGGCCAGGTGGCCTCGCTAGAGTCTGCCATCTAGGGCTGCCGATGTGCAATCCTCACAGACGTTGGTCATTTAGGGCACCCGCCAGAGCCCAGGCCCCATTCTGCTGCTGGTCCCCTAGGGCAGGGATAGACAGCCACATCCCAGGGGGAGGGTAGTCTGAAAAGGAGGGGCAAGGTGGCTCCCCAAGGACCAAGGGTGCCTGCTTAAAAGCCGGGCACCCTAGGTCCTCGAACCCACTACAAATGGGGCAGGCTCCGATTACCAGATCAAAAGGTCCCCATTTATGGGCCCCCCAGCCCAGACCAAAATGCCTTTGTTACATAGCAATAGCAGCAATAGTGTCCTCAGTGGCCCTCAGCCAAATGGGAGCTCCAACTTTGTGTTACAAAATGAAGCAGGCCTCCGATGTGCACAGCGCAGACCACATACCGCTCACAGAGCATGCATGAGTTTCAACAAGCCACTACACGCCACTACACGGAGTCAAGTCAGTAGAAAGGGCATTCACCAGGACATCCAGTCACCCCAGTACGACCTCAATGAGGGCAAAAATCCAACTAGGTCTTTGCCATGCCCCAGAGTCTCAGTGCTGCAATGCCCTTCGCCTCCTCATCTCCCTCAGGGCTTCCCAACAGCAGCCCACGTGGTGGGATCAGGGGGGTGCACATGTGACCTCAGGGCACTGTGTAATCACCAGTCTATGCCCAGTGTGCGGCACCTCCTCTTTTACATCCCCTTACATGTGTACGCCAGAACACTCCTTCCCACACTGATGACACCCCCTGTGCACACACTCAGCTTATAAAGGGCTGGCAAACATATCACCAACTAAAACTGAACAACTACATGTATAGTGTGAGAATCACAACATAAAGCATACCGTACAAATATATACCTTGTTATGCATGGAGAAGGGGGAGACCAGACAAGGTGTAAAAAATAAAGTGCTTATAAAAAAAACTATTCATTTCAGAACAATGTATCCTGATTGGGGGCCACCCTCTGGTGCTTCACCAAACTTCACGAAAACACAGAAATGAATTGGTGACCTACAAATATGCAATGTTGTTTTTTTCATAACAACCAAACATAGATCTTGCCCAAAAGGTCTGCAGTCGAGGCATTAAGTTCACCATCTCTACAGTAGAGCATCATCTGTTTGACGGCCACACCAGTATCCCCAGCAGGTTCAAGAGTCACAGATTATTTCAAAGAACTTTCACATCCAGCAGGATCAAGGGCTATTACACACCCCAAGGACTTTAACATCCATACTCCCAACGGCATATCGTGTCACACCTTGCTTCAAACACTTTTCCGAACTGTTTCTCAACCTCTTTACCTCACCACCAAGAAAACCACAAGACATCTCAGTCGGAATCACCTCAAGAAGTACAATAATGTTTAAGTTATAGCTATACATTTTCTGGTTGCAAGGGATGTTATAGCATCCATGTATTTCCAATAACCAGTCTGATCTAATGGAGTCCATTTGAGAGTGGTCAAGCTTATGGAGGGACCTCACTCATGTTACCTTTAATTACAGCTCACCCAACACTAGCATCCCACATGCACTGCACAGAGCTCTTTTACACAACACATGGTATGAGAGATCAGCTGGGTCATGTTATTTCTGCTCACTGATACCACATGCAGTGGGCACAGATAGATTGTACTTATCGCAAGATGTCACACCTGAGAAAGTATAATGCCTTCTCCATCTATAACTGTGTAGAATTAGGGTTAAAATGCAACCTAATAGAGCAGAGCCCCATTGGGTAGTAGTAAATCTGACACATTATGAGACCAACCCTACAGCACTGTACCTTCTGACCAAGCCTAGTGACATCAAAAAAGAGGAAGGGAGTTATAAGGAAAGACATTATTTGGCCCGGGAATTTCACAAGACAAGATTCTTGGACGTAGCTACATCACCTAACCAGGGCACAAAGATGCGCACCCACCCCTTCCATTTGCGGCCCCAGTGTGGCCAACAGCATGTCTGGGGCTGTCTTCATTAAGAACAAATGAACCCCAGACATGGAGTTTCAGTGCAGGGCCATCCACCTCGATGAAATGAAGGTAAACGGGTCTCGTAAAGAAAGGTTAAATAAAAGTGTAGAAACCCCTTGTCAGGAGACCTGAGACCCTGAGGTAGACAGGTACACATAAATGGGAGGGAAGGGGCAACCTCCAATTGTACGAAACCTCATACTGTATTCTTTATGTTTTAGAGGCTAGGAATAATTCTGCTGGGCATGAACAAGAATTGGGGTATAATACTGTACATTCTGGACTTTTAATGGGACACCTCCATGCTGATGGACATCTACTGGCAGTGTGACGAGTTTGCTTTTAACCAGTTCATCCCTTAATGGTGTGGTCTCTGCTCCATTGTCACTAAAGAAAGGGTACTTTGCAAAAACAAAATGGTACTGGAGCGGGACAAGAATCAACAAAGCAAATAAACTCCCACCTACAAAACAAGGTTCTAAAAATAAAATCCAAGATCCATTAATTCATACAAAGTTTTTTTTTTATGTAGACTGACACAAGTAGACACATGATATGCCAATTCCTCATTTACTTATACATAACATATGATATTCGTAGTTCGAAATAGTATACCATACCAACAAGCCTGAAAGAATAATTGAGAAGAGTTCTTCCAAGTTTTCGTAATTTGTTTAAAAGCAACAGCCAACAATAAATCTAAAATTACAATAGAATTTTTTGGAAAACATAATCAGTCAGTGACCCCCCTGATGTTCAGGATCCTGGCGGGGGCCTACCCGGAGTTGGATTGGCACTTGAGGGAATCACAGGAGACATAAGGGGGTGAGTACACTCTCAATCTGCGGACTTTGCACGCAGTGGAGTTGTCTGGGTGGGGGAGGAGGGCTGTGGGTTTCCCTAGGCCAAGCCGAGTTCCGTAGGCAAGGCCCCTCCATAAGGCAGGCCATGTGGCACCCCAGCCCACCTCTGTAGAGTGCCAAGTACACCTAGTCATGTCCTTGTGTCATCTATGTGTGCAGATGTCGTCCATAGCCTTGTAGGCCATTTCCCAGGAATTGAACAGTGGAGCCCAAGAGCGCGGCGTAGTGCAGGGGGCTTCTGTGTCTGTCGTGTCCGTCAACGGTAACGGTAATCCATGCACTCAACATGTCTTTCTTCTGTCGTCCCCCCTTTTTGTGGTCTCCCTGTTCTTGTGTGCATTAGCATCATCAGGTGGAGGACCAGTGGCACCAGAGCACGAGGGACCTGCATCCCACCTGGCCCTGGAGGGCGAGACTACGGCTTCGGAATTCACCAGTGGGACGGAGGGCGAGAGGAGCTCCACAGTGGGGACAGGAGCTGACACCAGCGACACGGACTCGTCCTCTGATGGGAGCTCCCTTGTGGTGGCGGCAACATCTGTGCCCCCCACTTCTACAGGTACAGCCGCCACCCCCCCTACCAGCACTGCCCTCCCAGCAGCCCCTCAGCCTTCGCCCCGTGCCCGCTCACCCAGGAGGGTGGGCATCACCTTCGCCCCAGGCACCTCAAGCCCTGCCCCAGTCACCCCTGCTGCCCTCAGTGAGGAGGCCATTGACCTCTTCAGGTCCCTCACTGTTGGGCAGACTACCATTTTGAAGCCATCCAGGGTGTAGAAAGGCAGTTGCAACAAACTAATGCATTCCTGGAGGGCATTCATTCTGGTCAGGCGGCCCTTCACAGAGCTTTTCAAACTCTGGCCTCAGCAGTGATGGCAGCCATTGTCCCCGTCTCTAGCCTCCCCCTCCAACTTCCTCCACCCAGACCCAATCCCCTGTACCTCTGCATATCCCAAGCACACCATCAGACCAGCCCGCACACACCTCAACACACAAGGGAAGCTCAGGCAAACATAAGCACCACACATCCCACAGGCACTCACGCAAGCAACACACACATGCAGACACACCAACATCCACTGCCTCCACTGTGTCCCCCTCCTCCTCGTCTCCCTCCTCCCTCCCAGTCTCGTCTACACTCACACCTGCATGCACTACCTCTACAGCCACTACGTCCCTCACCAGCACACCCACCAGCACACCCCGCTCACGTGCAGTCACCACCCCCACTATCATTCACACGTCCCCTGTGTCCTCTCCCAGTGTGTCTGTGACACCCCCTCCCAAGATACACAAATGCAGGCACACACCCACCCAACAGACATCCACCTCACGACAGCCTCCAGCGCATGCACCTTCACCCAAAGTCACCAAACGAACACATCCTACTACCACCACCTCTTTCTCCACTCCCAAACCCCCTCCAGCTACCTGTCCCAGTGTGTCCAAAAAGCTTTTCCTGTCCACCCTTGACCTTTTTCCCACACCTCCCCCACCCCGTCCATCTCATAGGTCCCGAAGTAGCACCTCAGCCAAAACATCTCCGGCACCAGTGGTGCCTGTAGTCACCGGTATGTGGAGTGCACCGGCCACCAGGACAGCCAGTGTGGCACGGAGCCACAGCATAGACAGTCCCCCACGTGTGAAGCATCAGAAGTTGGCCAGTGCCCGGCGGGAGAGGGGGAAGACTCCAGCCACGAAAGCTGCTCCCAGGGGTCCCGGTGGGAGTGTGGAGTCAGCTGTGACACCTTCCAAGGTGGGGAAGGGCCACAAGAAACCCGGCAAGTCTGGGAAGAGCTGCACGGAGGAGAAGACCGCCATCATCCCCGCTGGCCAGGAGGCCACTGCCAGCCCCAGCCCAGCTGCCCAGGAGGGAACCGCCAGCCCCAGCCCAACTGCCCAAGAGGCCACCGCCAGCCCCAGCCCAGCTGCCCAGGAGGCCACCGTCAGCCCCAGACCAGCTGGCCAGGAGGCCACTGCCAGCCCCAGCCCAGCTGCCCAGGAGGGCACCGCCAGCCCCAGCCCAACTGCCCAAGAGGCCACCGCCAGCCCCAGCCCAGCTGACCAGGAGGCCACCGTCAGCCCCAGACCAGCTGCCCAGGAGGCCACCGCCAGCCCCAGCCCAGCTGCCCAGGAGGCCACCTCAAGCAAAAGCCCTGCTGTGCCATGAAGGACCGCCAGCAAAAGCCCTGCTGGGCCATGAAGGACCTCCAGCAAAAGCCCTTCTGGGCCATGAAGGACCGCCAGCAAAAAAGCCCTGCTGGGCCATGAAGGACCGCCAGCAAAAGCACCGATGGGCCATGAAGGACCGCCAGCAAAAGCCCTTCTGGGCCATGAGGGACCGCCAGCAAAAGCCCTGCTGGGCCATGAAGTACCGCCAGCAAAAGCCCCGCTGCGCCATGAAGGACCGCCAGCAAAACCCTTCTGGGCCATAAAGGACCGTGAGCAAAATCCCTGCTGAGCCATGAAGGACCGCCAGCACAAGCCCCGCTGGGCCATGAAGGACCGCCAACTCAAGCACCTCAGAACAGGGCACCGCCAACTCAAGCACCGCTAAACATGGCACCGCCAACTCAAGCACTGCTGAACAGGGCACCGCCAACTCAAGCACCGCTAGCCCATGAGCGGCAGGGGCACTGACGCAACTGGGTCCGTCACGGGGTGAGTGATGCACTCTTGGCATCAGTCCCCCTCCAGAACCAGTGGAAAGATCCATCCACAACCTCTGTCCTTCACAGGATGAAGCACTCTGGGCACCAGTCCCCCTCCAGAACCAGTGGAGAGATCCATTCACTACCTCTGTCCTTCACAGGATGAAGCACTCTGGGCACTATTCCCCCTCTAGAACCAGTGGAGAGATCCATCCACTACCTCTGTCCTTCACAGGATGAAGCACTCTGGGCACCATGCCCCCTCCAGAACCAGTGGAGACATCCATCCACTACCTCTGTCCTTCACAGGATGAAGCACTCTGGGCACCATGCCCCCTCCAGAACCAGTGGAGACTGTTATCCACTTGAGAGACTGTGGCTTTGCATTCCCCAGGATTGAACAGTGGGCAAACCACCCACTGTAGAGACTTGAGAGACTGTGGCTTTGCACTCCCCAGGATTGAACAGTGGGCAAGCCACCCACTGTAGAGACTTGAGAGACTGTGGCTTTGCACTCCCCAGGATTGAACAGTGGGCATGCCACCCACTGTAGAGATTTGAGAGACTGTGGCTTTGCACTCCCCAGGATGGAACAGTGGGCATGTGGCCCCCTCGTGGATTTGGCGTCGTGCACTCAAGCGGCTGAGGTGCCCCCCCTTTCCCTCCCACTGAGGTGCCTGTTTTCTTGGTATCTGATACCCCTGCAGTGTTCTCTCCGTCATGGTCGGGGATCTTGTGTGGGCCTCACTCATACCGTGTGGTCCCAGTGTTCCACGGACTTTCTTTGTGCAGTACCTGGACTACTATGCCTGGTATTTATTTTGTACATGGTGTATATATATATATGTTTCTGCCTACTTGTTTGTAATATATTCCGATGGTTACACTCATTTTCTTTGGTCCTTGCATTCTTCCGGGGGGGAGTTGGGGGGGTATAACTGTGATGTTTTGATATGCATTAGTGTGTGTGTTGTAGTGGGTGAGGGTGGGGGTGGGGGTGTTGCGTGTGTGTGTCCCTGTTTTTTCCCTCCCCCCTCCCCTGTGTCGTAGGTGCAGTACTCACTGCAGTTTTCGCCACCGGCGTTCATGCTCCTGGTAGAGGAGCAGGAAGACTATTGCAGGTAGGATTTGGAGTTCCGGTTCCATGGTGTCCTCGTTCCTCGTGGAGTGTGTAGAGGTGAGCATTTTCCCTTCTAAATTCCTGTTTCCGCCGTGTTTTTATCCACGGTGAATCCGCCCCAGAAAAGGTGGCGGATTGGCCTGTCATAATAGTGTGGGCGGTACATTGTCTCCCGCCTGTGACCGCCATGCTGTTTGTTTGCACCGCCGTGGCGGTCTAAGTGTTAAAGTGGCTGTCTTTGTTGGCGGTTTCCGCCACGGTCGTAATTGCAATTTTTTTACCACCGGCCTGTTGGCGGTCTTACTGTCGCTTTAACACCATCCGCCAGGGTTGTAATGGCCACCCAAGTGTTCAGATGCGATTCCCCACGTCACTCAGAATCATGTGGAACAACAAGATATACAATGAAATGTGTTCCCTCTTAGAGCAGATGAAGGCAGTACAGTAAAGTGTTTTTTAAGGTTCCTGGCAGCCTGAAATAGGAGTTCGAAACTCCAGTGACACTAGGGAGGGTTCGTCTGGGAGGATGGGGGAAGGTAAGGAGAAAATCACAAGTACATTTTAGAATTAGTAGTATAACACTGGGTATGGGAGCATTCGAGGGGAAATAAAATTAAAAATGTTATGGTCCTCAGGGTACTTAAGACATTAGTGCAGGTCTCTGTTCTGGCTAGTTTTTCATCAGTATAACTTTTCATCGTATTACAATGTTTAGCACTGGGGTAGGCCATTTAAGGATTTTGTCATGGAATGTTAATGGCCTTAGAGTAGAATGGCGAAGGCGGAAGGTTTTCGAACTATTGAGGGGGATAGAGGAGGAAGTGATTAGCTTTCAAGAGCCTCATCTATTGCATGGGGAATGGGAAAAAATATTTAAAGAGTCCAGGTGGCTAGACCATTGTGTGATTACAAAATAAATTGAATTGATAAGAGGTATTGCCATTTTGACTAATAAATCTATAAAAGAAACCTTGGGCATGATAGCCAAGGACCCTAAGGGGCGGTGGCTGACAATAGAGATCAAAGTTGGGAGAACATGGTGGACGCTTGCAGGCTGTTATGGCCCTAACTTGGATGATCCAGTATCTTTACAATCTCTTTGTAATCAGCTACTACTCTCTAGGTTTCCAGTGATTTTAGGTGGTGACTTAAACATTTTATTGAATCCAATCCTGGACAAATCTACCCCCAGTGATACAGTCAATTCCCCAAGAACTAGGCAGTGGGATAAGCAGGCAATGGAAGACTTGGGTCTGGTAGATATTTAGCGACGACAAGCCAATGGGGATCCCAGATTCACTTTTCATTACAGGAAATATGGGCATAGCTCTAGGATTGATTTTATTCTGATTCAAAATAGTCTCTGTGGGAGGGTAAAATATGTGGCTCATGCACCAGGTCACATATCAGATCACTCGGCAGTCAAAGTGCATGTTAACTGTGATACGGGAGGGACTTCTCCTAGGTGGACCTTAAATAGAGTCTTGCTTACTGATGTGAAAATCATTGAAGGTTTAAAACAAGATTCCAAACAAGTTGTCACTATAAACCGTGGGTCTGCCCCCTTGCCGGTAGTTTGGGATACCTATAATTCATTTATTAGGGGAAGGTTAGTTAATATCTCCGCATATAAACACAGAGAAAAGAAGCAGCAGATTCAAGATCTTGATGTAGCAATTTCGGAATTACAGTCCTTTGGTGATAATTATGTGAGTGATACATCAGAGAACACTTTGGAAGGTTTGCGAAAGAAAGCTAGGGCAGAATTAGAGAATTTTTTTGATTTTAAGATCAGGAAAAGATGGGAAATTAGTAAATTGGCACATTTTGAGTACGGGGAAGGGTATGGCAAGTTGCTAGCATGGAAGACCAAGATAGACCAATCCAGGAATAGAATTATAGCTCTCCAAGTCGAAGATAGGGCAGGTTGCACTACTGATGAAGCTGGGATAGAGCAGGCATTTGTTTCTTTCTTCCAGAAGCTCTATGCGGAGGAATTAGAGGCCACCGATGACCAGGTTAGGGCTTACCTAAATGGAATTTCACTTCTACGTCAGACTGAGGCTGCACGACAAGAACTGGAAGCAAAAATACCTATGGGGGAGCTGAGGGAAGCGATAAAGCTTTTAAAACGCGTAAAATGTTCTGGCCCTGACGGTCTACCTAATGAGCTATATAAGTTTCTCATAAATGAGGTGTCCCCTATGATGTTAGAACTAATGAATGAAGTTTTTGTGGGAGTTCTGCCAAAGCCAAGATCATGCAATGAGGCCACGATCACACTGATTTTGAAGCCAAAGAAGGATCCCACACAGTGTGAATCTTACAGACCCATCTCTTTGCTTAATTCAGATTATAAAATCTACACACAGATTTTAATGAAAAAATTAGCTGGGGTAATTGATACACTGATACATGAGGATCAGAAGGGTTTTGTTAAAGGTGGGCAGCTGTTCTAATTAACTCATGAATTGTTTAGTGCAATAGATCTTGCTCAATTGAACAGTCACCCTCTTGCGATTTTGACCATTGATGCAGCTAAAGCATTTGATTGAGTCAGCTAGCCCTTTTTGTGGAGAGTCATGGAGAAAAATGGCTTAGGTGAAATTTTTATTGAAGCAATTGAGGCTCTGTATAAGAATACGGTAGCCAGGATACTGGTGAATGATAATCTAACGACACAGGTTAAACTCGAGAGAGGCACTGACAGGGATGTCCGATCTTCCCTCTTTTATTTAATCTAAGTATAGACCCACTGGTGATTAAGATCAGGTCCCATTTAGGGTGGGAGAAAAAAAGTGCCATAGTTTGCCGATGACCTAATGATCTATACCAGCCATCTAACAGGTTCACTCCCAAATATATGGAACATTTTCGAAGAGTTTGGCGCAGTGTCCCGGTACCTGGTCATTCAACAGAAGACCGAGATAATGTGCTTGAATATCCCTTATGACTCTCCTTTGGTCAAAAAGAGATTAGATATCTGGGGGTTCAGGTTACCGCAGACTTGGAGGAGAAATTGGGGGTGAAATTTAATAAAGTATGGTCATCAACAAAGAAGTTAATAAAAACCTGGGCTGCCCTTCCTTTGTCCTTGATAGGCAGGTTCAACATATTAAAAATGCTGATTCTCCAAAAGTTCACCTTTTTATTCAATACCATTCCATAAAAATTTAAAACGAGTTGGTTTAGAAGGCTGCAGGGGGATTTGACCTCTTTTGTTTGGGCATCCAAGGGAGTTCGAATTGCTTGGAGAAAGTTGTCCAGAAAGAAAAATCAAGGGGGAATAGTCTCCCCGGTTCTGTACAAATACTATGTGGAATTTCAATTGAAAAATATAAGAATGTTGTTGAATGACCAACTGAGTTATGCCCCGTATCATAAAGTTAGGATTGATGATACTTTAGAAGCTGGTGATCACTTTCTCTTTCAGTACGGTCACCCAAAGTATTTTAAGAAAGTAAGGCTAGAGGGCCTTAGGGCAGTGTGCAAGATTTGGTTTCAAACACGAAGACAGTTAGGTATTCCATATTATAGAGCCCTGGCACTGATATGGGACTAATCGGGCACCCCTGAGTGTCTTCAGGACAAATGATCTCTTCCTCTACGAGGCAACGTAGTGGCTAAATGGGGGCAGATTTTAGTGGAACATGAGCTGATAACATGGGGTACATTTATGGTCTTAACTGGAAACAGGGATTCCAACTATTGAGCTGGGTATGGTCCCTCCCCAGAGTGGAGCAAAAAGATAATACCTGGGAAAAGAAACTATGCTGCATCCATGTGTATCGTAAGGAAGTGGCACTTTGGTATTGGATGTTAAAAGACTTTTGCATGTTGCCATCAAAGAAATGGAGTAAAGAGATAATCTTGCTGGACATTGATAATCTCTGGCAAGCATCTTTTGCTACACTTTGGGACACCGTTAAATCTGCTGCGTTGAAAAAAAAATCTATGTACCTTGCACAGGGTATAAGGGTCACCATTGAAGACAAATGGCCTGGGGAAAGGAAAGAAGTGCTGCCTATGATGCAGTGAAGAAAAGGCTGACAACATTCACATGTTTTGGAGTTGTCGGAAGCTTGACCAATTTTGGATGGATGTATGGGAGTGGCTGAGATGCATTGTGAGTCCAATAGTGAAGATAACTCTTTCGTTAGTAATATTTGGAATTATTTTTGAAGATGATTTGTCAGTAGAACTGAGCAAAAAGCAGAGATATATGCTATTTTCCTGATTCTCTTAGCACAGCAAGAGATATGTCTAAAATGGATTCTCCCTCAGATTCCGGAGGCGCATGATTGGGTTTTATCAGTCAATAAATTGTGTGAGTTGGAGCAAAGTAGCTTTCAGTGCAAGAGAAATACATTTTGGTCATTATGGCAGGACAAGAAAACTTTGAACTGCGATTGAGAATGGGTGGTTAATAACAACAGCGAGTCCAATGATTATGTATCTGGTCAAGCTCCCCTGGTTATAAAGACTCGGTGGATAAAAGTTAAACCAGTCTGTTTGGAGCTGTTTCTCCTGGTAGAGTGGGCTCTAACCGATCGAATGATGAATGGTTGGAGGGTAGTCCGAGGAGATGCCCCCCTTACAGTGGTCTTATTTCTCAGGGCTTTAATCTAGCTATTTAGAAGCCTGGTTGGATCTGTTATGAGGACAAAAAAATAAATTCTTAAGAAATGAGATGATGCTGTAAATAAAAATAATCACCTAAATTAATGATTTGCTATTCATTTCAAATGTAACACCTCAAAGGAATATGTTTTACAAATATACGTCTTTTGTCTGAGCCCATGCAGGAAACCACAGTAGATTGAAATGAGAGAGTGAGAGGAACAAACATAAACTGCAAACATAAGTGTAATCAGTCACCTGGGCCCAGAGATATGTAAATGCCTGAAAACAGGTACAATCCCAGGTACAGTCCCATATGGCACTAGGAGCACAAGCACACTAACTTTATAAGCAATGTTAGTCATTACGGTGGTCATTACAACCCTGGCGGACGGTGTTAAAGCGGCGGTAAGACCGCCAACAGGCCAGCGGTAACAAATTTGGAATTACGAATGTGGCGGAAACCACCAACAAAGACAGCCACTTTAACACTCCGACCGCCACAGCGGTGCAAACAAACAGCACGTCGGTCACCGCCAACAGACAGGCGGAGGACAAAGTACCACCCACAGTATCACAACCTACCAATCCGACACCTTTTCGGGGGCGTATTCACGCAGACAAAAACACAGTGGAAACAGGACCTAGAAGGGAAAACGCTCACCTCTACACACCCTACACTGGAGGGGAATCAGATAGCAATAGAACAGGCACCTCAGGGGGAGGGAAAGGGGGGCACCTCAGCCGCTTGCGTGCACAACACCAAATCCACGAGGGGGCCACATGCCCACTGTTCAATCCTGGGGTTTACAAAGCCACAGTCTCTCAAGTCTCTACAGTGGGTGGTTTGCCCACTGCTTCATCCTGGGGAGTGCAAAGCCACAGTCTCTCAAGTCTCTACAGTGGGTGGTTTGCCCACTGTTCAATCCTGGGGAGTGCAAAGCCACAGTCTCTCAAGTCTCTACAGTGGGTGGTTTGCCCACTGCTTCATCCTGGGCAGTGCAAAGCCACAGTCTCTCAAGTCTCTACAGTGGGTGGGTTGCCCACTGTTCAATCCTGGGGAGTGCAAAGCCACAGTCTCTCAAGTCTCTACAGTGGGTTGTTTGCCCACTGTTCAGTCCTAGGGAGTGCAAAGCCACAGTCTCTCAAGTGGATGACAGTCTCCACTGGTTCTGGAGGGGGCCTTGTGCCCAGAGTGCTTCATCCTGTGAAGGACAGAGGTAGTGGATGTATCTCTCCACTGATTCTGGAGGGTGCCTTGTGCCCAGAGTGCTTCATCCTGCCAAGGACTGAGGTAGGGGATGTATCTCTCCACTGGCTCTGGAGGGGGCTTGGTGCCCAGAGTGCTTCATCCTGCTCGTGACAGACTCAGTAGCGTCAGTGCCCTTGGCGCTCATGGGCCAGCGGTGCTTGTTGCGACGGTTCTTGTGGCGGCGGTGCCCTCTTCAGCGGTGCTTGTGGCGTGGTTGCCCTGTTCAGCAGTGCTTTTTGCGGCGGTGCCCTGTTCAGCGGTGCTTGTTGCGGCGGGGTCCTTTGCAATGACTCAGCTGCTGGCGATCCTTCATGGCCCAGCGGGGCTGGTGCTGGCAGTCCTTCATGGCCCAGCGGGGCTGGTGCTGGCGGTCCTTCATGGCCCAGCGGGGCTGGTGCTGGCGGTCCTGTCTGGGCCAGATGGGCTGGTGCTGGCGGTCCTGTCTGGCCCAGCGGGGCTGGTGCTGGCGGTCCTCTCTGGCCCAGCGGGGCTGGTGCTGGAGATCCTGTCTGGGCCAGCTGGGCTGGTGCTGGCGGTCCTGTCTGGGCCAGCAGGGCTGGTGCTGGCGGTCCTGTCTGGCCCAGCGGGGCTGGTGCTGGCAGTCCTCTCTGGCCCAGCGGGGCTGGTGCTGGCGATCCTGTCTGGGCTAGTGGGGCTGGTGCTGGCGGTCCTGTCTGGCCCAGTGGGCTGGTGCTGGCAGTCCTCTCTGGCCCAGCGGGGCTGGCGATCCTGTCTGGGCCAGCGGGGCTGGTGCTGGTGATCCTTTCTGGCCAAGCGGGGCTGGTGCTGGCGGTTCTGTCTGGCCCAGCGGGGCTGGTGCTGGCGATCCTGTATGGGCCAGTGGGGCTGGTGCTGGCGGTCCTGTACTGGGTAGCAGGGCTGGAGGCCGTGGCCTCTTGGGCAGCAGGGCAGGTGCTGGCGGTGGCCTCCTGGGCAGCGGGGATGATGGTGGTGGCCTCCTGGGCAGCAGGGATGATGGCGGTGGCCTCTTGGGCAGCAGGGCAGGTGCTGGCGGTGGCCTCCTGGGCAGCGGGGATGATGGCGGGGGCCTCCTGGGCAGTGGGGATGATGGCGGTGGCCTCCTGGGCAGCGGGAATGATGGCGGTGGCCTCTTGGGCAGCAGGGCAGGTGCTGGCGGTGGCCTCCTGGGCAGCGGGGATGATAGCAGCGGGATGATGGCAGTGGCCTCCTGGGCAACAGGGATGATGGCGGTCTTCTCCACCGTGGTCCCAGAGATGTTGTGACTGAGGTGCTAGGTTGGGACCTGGAGAGTCGGGCCCTAGGAGACGGACGGGGTGGGGGAGGTGTGGGAAAGAGGTCAAGGTTGGACAGAAAACGTTTTTAGGAAACACTGGGACGGGTATCTGGAGGGGGTTTGGGAGTGGAGGAAGAGGTTGTGGTTGTAGGAGGTGTTTGTTTGCTGACTTTGGGTGAAGGTGCATGCGCTGGAGGCTGTCGTGAGGTGGATGGCTGTTGGGTGGGTGTGTGCCTGCGTTTGTGTATCTTGGGAGGTGGCGTCACAGACACACTGGGAGAGGACACAGGGGACGTTTGAATGGCAGTGGGGGTGGTGACTGCACGTGAGCGGGGTGTGGTGGTGTGTGTGCTGGTGATGGCAGTAGTGGCTGTAGATGTAGTGCATGCAGGTGTGAGTGTAGACGAGACTGGGAGGTAGGAGGGAGACAAGGAGGAGGGGGACACAGTAGAGGCAGTGGATGTTGGTGTGTCTGCATGTGTGTGATGCTTGCGTGAGTGCCTGTGGGATGTGTGGTGCTTATGTTTGCCTGAGCTTCCCTAGTGTGCTGACGTGTGTGCAGGCTGGCCTGAAGGTGTGCTTGGGATAGGCTGAGGTAGAGGGGATTGGGTCTGGGTGGATGAAGTTGGAGGGGGGAGGCTAGACACTGGGACAATGGCTGCCATCAGTGCTGAGGCCATAGTCTGAAAAGCTCGCTGAAGGGCCGCCTGACCAAAATGAATGCCCTCCAGGAATGCATTTGTTTGTTGCAACTGCCTTTCTACACCTTGCTCTGCCAAATGTATCCTTGCTCTTGGGGTGAAAAGCAGGGGTTCAACTGTCCAATCACAGGTAGACCGCTACCCTCTTGCATGACCACTTCCTGGGAAGTGTGGCAAAACTCAATCCCAGGGAGCAATATTCCTTAAAAATCCAAAATGGCAGAAACTAAATGTTGGAGGGTAGGCCTGGCTGAGCCCACCCACTGGTGTGGCTAAAAATCCTTAACACGCTGCTTTCCTGCCCTCTCCTAATCTAATGAAGAGGGCACTTGGTTATCTTGGTTTACAGGAAACAAGGGAAATCTTGAGCTGCTCCAAATGTCCTTACCTCCTTTGAAGACCAGTTTGGCTGCCCTTCCCCATCCTGTGTCACCATCTACTGAGGCAGACCTCCTCCCCAGGCACTTCTTTTGTGTTCAATCCAAGCCACTTCACACCTCATCAAGGCAGCCTTGTGAGGCTGCCAGAGCCTGGCCAATCAGAGAAGGACACCACAGAGCTGAAACTGGTAACTTTTAGGAAGAGGTCTAAAAGTATTTTCCTGAACTATAACAACAAATTGTTGCATTTATTATAACAATCAGTGAGACCAAACTTGCCATATCTAGCTCCTTTGTAGAATGTATTAATTAAAATAAAGTCTCCCCATTTTAGCTTATGGAGCCTATTCACTACAATGAGGGAAAAACAAAGGGGTATATTTATACTCCGTTTGCGCCGAATTAGCATCGTTTTTTTCGACGCAAATTCAGCGCAAAATTAACGCCATATTTATACTTTGGCGTTAGACGCGTCTAGCGCCAAAGTAGGAGTAAAGAGCGTCATTTTTTAGCGTGAACGCCTTCCTTGCGTTAATGAGATGCAAGGTAGGCGTTCCCGTCCAAAAAAATGACTGCAACGCAAATGCGTCGTATTTATACTCCCGGGCAAAAATCACGCCCGGGAGTGGGCGGGTCAAAAAAACCCGCATTTGCGCCGCTTTTTAACGCCTGGGTCAGGGCAGGCGTTAAGGGACCTGTGGGCTCAAAATGAGCCCACAGCTGCCCTCCCATGCCCCCAGGGACCCCCACTGCCACCCTTGCCCACCCCAGGAGGACACCCAAGGATGGAGGGAGCCACCCCAGGGACATTCAGGTAAGTTCAGGTAAGTATAAATATTTTTATTTTTATATTTTTTTTGTGGCATAGGGGGGCCTGATTTGTGCCCCCCTACATGCCACAATGCCCAATGACCATGCCCAGGGGACATAAGTCCCCTGGGCATGGCCATTGGGCAAGGGGGCATGACTCCTGTCTTTACTAAGACAGGAGTCATGTAAATGGCGTCTGGGCGTCGTTAAAAATGGCGCAAATCGGGTGGAGGCGATTTTTTCGCGTCAACCTGACTTGCACCATTTTTAAGACGCCCTAACGCCATTTTTCCCTACGCCGGCGCTGCCTGGTGTACGTGTTTTTTTTCCACGCACACCAGGCAGCGCCGGTCTGCTTGCGCCGGCTAACGCCATTCAATAAATACGACGCCCGCATGGCGCTTCAGAATGGCGTTAGCCGGCGCAAAAATTTTTGACGCTAAACTGCGTTAGCGCAGTTTAGCATCAAAAAGTATAAATACGGGCCAAAGTTGGCTAATTTTCCTCACCAGGACTTATAAAACATATTTTGTAAGGTCCCTGCTTATGGTTACACTGCACTGAACCCTGTGAGCTTAGGGTGACTTATATGTTAAAAAAAGGTAGCTTAAGACTTTGGAAGAACTTTTAATTCCAAAGGCAGATTTGCATGTAACTTTTAAAGCAGCCAGCAAAGTTTCCCTGCTTTTAAAATGACCCTGGGCAACGCAGCATTGCACCTATGGGTGAACACCTATGCTGGGGTCCCTAAACATGCATGCCCTACCATAGACTAGGGATTTATAGGTAGGTTGACATAGCCAATTATAATTAACCTATTTAGCATACTCATTTTATACATAGTGCAGGCCCTGGGACTGGTTAGCAGCACCCAGGGCACCATCAGAGACAGGAAAACACCAGCAAAAAGTGAAAAATGGGGGCTTCTTCAATAAGCCCAGTTCTCTCACAGCTACCATGATGCAATGCAGGCACACCTGCACCATGCTTCAAGAGTGCCTTCATTGAGGAAGTGATTGTTTTTGTGCAGGAAGAGACATGGGAATATGACGCATTCCCAGCCTTGTAAAGTCATGTTCAATGGGTGTTGTGTGGGAATGCCCACAGGAACACCCATGGAATGCCCCTTTCACACAGACTTATGCAGTAAATGGGGCCATATTTACAATGCTATGAAGAGCCACACAAGATGGATTTGTCTGGCCTTGTAAGTATGGACCGGCACATACTGCGCCACCAGAGTGTAAAAATAATTACGCTCTGGTGGCGCTGTGTGCCACTAGGACATTGTAAATGAGACCATGAATGGTGCCATTGGCCCTGATTTTTTTTACTGGGGAACGAGATACTGGGCTGAAATAGCAGCTCAAAACAGCCAGACCAGCATTTTACCAACCCTTTGCAGAGTTTGTTACTCTGTGGAATCCTGTGGAGGTTCCTCTCAGCCTTAGAACGTCAAGATAGCATATTGGACAGTAAGAACTCAAAACTGTGTGGATGAGCTCAGTGCCCCCTCCCCATTTCACTTCTTGGCTGTACCTTATCTGTACCTGATTGTTTTAGCCTTTGTTGTTTTTAAACGCCAAAATCACGGTAGGAAACAAATTGAACATTTAGAAAGGCAGGAAATATATGCTAATCCCTTAACTAAAACATTGGAAACTGAAGTCAGCCAAACGTGATTGCATGTGTCCCTAAACAAGTTTATGATGAACAAGGAGTATGTATTAATTAGAGGCCACTCATGGAGATTGCAAACACTTAAAATGTTCTCGTCTTTCAGAGAAATTAATGAAAATTGTATGTTTACCGGAGGATTCACAGACTGCTGATATCGCAGAATGCAAATCTAATTAGCAGCACAGTTGGAAAGAAATGTGTTTTGCATTTTGTTGTATACAGACCTCATAAAATTAAATCGTCACATGACTTTATATCAAAAGCGAAACATAAAGTATTTTAAGAGACCCAAACTATTTCTTTGAAAGGGCTACAACTAAACCAAATAGATGGCAGTTTGAAAGTAATAGTGCTGAGTTGAACTTTTCTTTCTGTCCTTGTTTCTGCAGTGTGATTGCTTGAACGATTATTTCAAAGCCAGGCAGCTTTGATTAAATTGAGCTGCACATAAATATTTCTGCTCATGGCTTGTCGTTCTAGAAATTCGCCAGGAAATCATTTCTGCTCCAGCCTGGTTCCAACTGAAACCAAAGCATGTTTCTCATATTCAGACAAACATACGCGTTTTCTAAGTTGTTAAATCTGAAAAGCGTGTTGTGGTAAATACATGATTTATCACTCCAACATTGCGGACAAAATAGAAAAGCGTGGAAATAATTTTTTTCTTATAGAAAATTGATCATTCTAGCAAGTCTTGATTGGATGTTAGCACAAGGCAGCAGCCGAAGAATATTCTGGTTATCACGATGGAATATGTATGATGGAATTCTATTATGCGGCTTGTTCATGGTTCTTCGCTCTCTATTTTATTATTTATCCAGTTGTATTTGTTTATCGAGTGCCGTCCAGGACCACGAAGAGCGTAAGGGCGCTGTTCATGAAATGCGCAACGTGAGAGTGAAGCGTTATTGTGACAGTAGAGTAGCATAACAAAATTCAGAAAAAGATTCAATGGCTTCGACTTCCTTCGACATTATGCATGAACAGTTTCAGCATAAACATGATTAATAAACATGAATAATACAATAAACCTTGTACAATTCTGTGAGAGGCTTTTCTCAGTATAGAACTATACGTGTCCACACTAGTCAAGTGTGGATAATGCATTGCTCAACCTCGTATGTGATGACACGGACAGGGTACGCCCCTGTCCTGCGTTTCTCATTGCAAGTTTCTGATGGTTTGTTGACCTCAGCACACACAACAATCCTGTGTGTGAGATTAAGTCTACTGTGACACGGAATGCGACCCAAAAAGGGGCTCTGTGGCCTGGAGTAGAGACGTTTTAAGGTACGTGCAAATTGGTCAATAGCCCAGGGCCCCCACAATCTTACGTCCCCTGGGAGAGTAAACTTACCTCTGCATACTTTCTCTCTGCCGACCTCTGTCTCTCTATGCCTAATTTCATTTTACGGATATTTGGAGTCCCTTGCTAAGCATATTTCAGCGGTTGTGTCTGAATGCTCATTTCTGTAAATATATTTTGCCTCATGTGGGCTTGAATTAGTAGAAAATGGGTAATAACAATAAAAGTTGATCTGAATGTGGGCGCCCAAAATATGTCTTGCAGTGAGGGTAGCAGCATATTACTGCAGGACAGGCCTTTTTACCACTCCCTTAACAAGGATAGTTGCCTGCCGAGCCTTCTTAGAGGAAATGAGCTGTTTGACTATTAGGAGGGGTATTAGAGGTGTACTTGCACAACAGATGTTGCTCAGAAGAAAAGGGGTCGAAGGGGCTGGCAGAGGAAGAACTAGAAGCAACTTGCTACAGTTCAAAGAAGGATTGACTCTACCAGACTCTATGACAAGGGCTTCAGAACCCAGTGTGCAGGCACTTGGCAAGCAATAGGTGACTGATGATCTGAGAGTGTCTTAGATGATCTGATGTTCAATAAGAAGTAATTAAAATACTGATGTTCTCTCAGATAAGGGCCTCATTACGAGTTTGGCAGTCCATGGCAGCGGTGACGGTCGGGCCGCTGTTGGGATGGTGGTCAGATCGCTGTTAGGATGGCAGTCAGACCGCTGTATTACGAGTCATGCGGGCCTGTGGAGCAAAGACTGCCACGGTTCCACCGGCAGCACCAGGCATCATAGACTGCCAAGGTCACGAGACAGCACACACAGGCCAGCGGAGACAGTGTTTCCACCGGACACATTACAAGGTTGAAAGCAAAACAGAACCAGGGCACTCTGAGTAATGAGTCCACAGTGAGGAAAGATGCCGAATTCTTTATTTCCTTATGTTGAGAAACATCAAAACATCAATGTTCAGAGACAGCCAACACGTGTTTTGTCCACACTGACTTTTTCAAGGCTGAAACAAGGGAAAGATGGTATCTCTTACAAATAACAAAAAACACCATCTGGTAGGTAAAACATATGTCAAAACACAAACTGGTTGGTTAACTGTGAAAATAGAAGGAATATATTCCAAAGGTGTATAACCATTGAGAGTGCAGAGAAGTCTGAAAACGAGATACTCTGTTGCTGGGTTGTGCTATAAGACTGTTGTGGATAACCACCAAAAAGTGCAGGTGAAAGATAAAAGAGACAAATATTTAAACTGGTTGGTGAGAGTCTAAAGATCCCCATGTGAATACTAAGTTAAAATAGGGAATGGTAAAGAGTGAATCTAGACTGTATTGGCACCGAAAGGACGCCTTGCCCTAATGCCCAAAAGGCACCGAAAGCCACCATGCACAGAGTCTGTGTGCAGAAAGGCCTATGACAGAATTCAAAGATGGTCCCCCAAAAATATTAAACAAACACAAATGCCCACAGTGTGTATAAGGTATGTTGTAAAAAACATGCTAAAGGTTATGTTGTGCAAGAAAGGGAAAGAAGCTATCTTAGACGTACCATAAAAATGGATGAGAACCAATCTTACAAACAAACAATATCCAATGTTGTCCCTTAATGAACAGGAAACGGGGGTCCTCTATGATGAAAGGACTGTATATATCAGACATCCAAAGTTTTAGGGATGATGAATTTTGGGGCCCTGATAAGCCCACACCTGTAGGACAGAATAGTAATGGAACACAAAAATGCCCATAAGTAGAGCCCACCATAGACCGGGCACAGAAATGAGCCACAAAAAGGCGAGCATGAGGAATATATAATAAAGAGGGATAAACAAAAATGCACTGTAAGTGCAACATGTATGGCCAAAGAAAAAAGTCCATTCAAAGTCTGCAGCCTTACAGAGTAAATCCTTGGTGTCTCTGATATACGAGGGTAGGTTATGAACGAAGGGCTGAAGAAAAATATCAATGTATTCTGACAATTTCTCCGTTGACAACAAGACCAAGTATCACTTACAAGAGAGGAAAAACCTTACGTGACCATCTATGTCACAGCTTCATGCCACCTGTAAATAAAGACACCTGGCTGCCCAAACCTCCACCAAGAACATTTAGATGTGGCCATTGCAACATCTGTGGTTACATCAAAGATAAAACAGTGAGTTTTCAATACAACACACATGTTACACACAAAATCAAACATTTTAACAACTGTAATACGAGTTTTGTTGTGTATTGCATTGTCTGCACCTGTGGGCTTATGTATGTTGGAAGCACTATTCGACTGCTAAAAGAGAGAATACAGGAACATCTGAGAGCTATTCGGTCATCTTATATGAACTACCCTTTGCAACACACTATAATGAGGTACATGGAAGTAGAGAAGTTGTGGATATTGCTATTCACAGAATTGACTCATTAAACAAAGCACCAAGAGGGGGTAACAGGACATTGGCCTTGAGACGCCTTGAAAGCAGGTGGATTATCAAACTACAGGCTTTGGAAATGGGCCTGAACATCCATAAGGACCTACATGTGTTTCTTTAATGTTTGCTCTCTCCCCCTTTTTCTTTCCTACATCTTGTGCCTTGATGGATTCGCACATCCACTTGATTTGAACATTTACGTTGATCTTTGGTGAAACTCTATTTATAGAGTTTGAAGTAAATATACCTAATAGTGCTTTGTTATAACACATAGGATTGTTGAGGTTTTTTTTTTGGCTTGCATCTATGTACATTCTTTGTCACAATTAATACTTAAACAAGGCTGGCTACTTTGGGCCGGCCAGTTTATAATATATGATACAAAGATGAAGTAAATCTGAGTTGTTTCTATATATTACTGGGTGTATCCCGATTTTTCAAGTTTACAACTGTAACCGGGTGTCGACACCTATTTGCATACTTGTCTATTTTTTCCTGATTCTATGTTCACCTTTCTTTGTGGCTTTTTTCACTTTGCATGTTGGTTTCTTTCTTTTTTCTTAATACACACCTTCTCATGTCTGCTTATTAGTCTCAGTTATGTTACCCCCCCCCTTTTTTGTAACATTCACAGGCAAGGGTTTTTGTACAAGTTTAGTTACATAAACATCTCGTTTTGTATCTGCTGATACGTTTTAAACATTCCTGTACAGCTGGCCATCTCCTTAACTCCTCAAACGTTTTGGCCGCAACCGGCACGTTTCTACTGTACGATCCTTCTACTGAATTTTCTCAACAATAGCAGATAATACACCCAAAATGGTGCCCCTCTTTGCCGTATAGGCTTTTTTTACCTCCTGCTTAACTTCCTAACATAGGCCCTCATTCTGACCTTGGCGGGCGGCGGAGGCCGCCCGCCAAAGTCCCGCCGTCAGGTTACCGTTCCGCGGTCGAAAGACCGCGGCGGTAATTCTGACTTTCCCGCTGGGCTGGCGGGCGGTCGCCTTCAGACCGCCAGCCAGCCCAGCGGGAAAGAGGCTTCCACGATGAAGCCGGCTCGGAATCGAGCCGGCGGAGTGGAAGCTGTGCGACGGGTGCAGTTGCACCCGTCGCGTATTTCACTGTCTGCACAGCAGACAGTGAAATACATGTAGGGGCCCTCTTACGGGGGCCCCTGCAATGCCCATGCCAGTGGCATGGGCACTGCAGGGGCCCCCAGGGGCCCCGCGACCCCCCCTACCGCCATCCGGATCTCGGCGGTCCGACCGCCGGGATCTGGATGGCGGTAGGGGGGGTCGGAATCCCCGCGGCGGTGCAGCAAGCTGCGCCGCCGCGGAGGATTCAATGGGGCGGCGGTACACTGGCGGGACCCCGTCAGTGGTGCCGGTCCGACCGCGGCTTTACCGCCGCGGTCGGAATCCCCATTGGAGCACCGCCGGCCTGTCGGCGGTGCTCCCGCGGTCCTCCGCCCTGGCGGTCAAAGACCGCCAGGGTCAGAATGACCACCATAGTCAGTTTTCTATTTTTAGCAGCCTTTAAATACGTCAGTTTGAGACTTGGCGCTGCATTTACTTTTCGTTTGGACTACGCGCACGCCGTTTTTTCATTTCTCCCTGCCTCTCGGGACCGGGAGAGGTCAGGTAAGGGTCTTTTGTTTTTCCAATTTTTGCACGTGGGACCTGTATACTTTTGCTCGCTATCTACGGGCCGGGCAGGCTCTTGGTATATTCTGTGTGCATACCTACGGGGATAACCTTGGGTCGGGTTTGGCCCATTTTTTTCTATGTAAGACACGTTAGTATGCTTTTTGATTTCTTATATGTCACCGTTTACCAAGGTAGTTAGGTGCAGATCAACTGTAGGGGATTTATGTATCTCTAAGCACATGTTTTGAGAAATTACCATTTTTTAATATCCCTGTCAGCCCCTGGGCTACATTTTAGTTTTTTGGTACCCATGAAGGGTAGTTCCTCTTTTGAGAACCACTAGTGTACAAGTAGGGCTACCTTATATGGAGTCCTCTTCATGTATTTAGTTTGTTTTTGGTTTGCGGGTATACTCAATGCGCGGACAATCAAAAGACTTGGCAATTGTATTCTTTTTTTTTTGGCCATACGTGTTGCACTTATAATGCATTTTTGTTTATCCCTCTTTATTATATATTCCTCCTGCTCGCCATTTTGTGTCTCTTTTCTGCGCCCGGGCTATGGTGGGCTCTACTTTTGGGGCATTTTTTTGTTCCATTACTATTCTGTCCTACAGGTGTGGGCTTATCAGGGCCCCAAAATTCACCATCCCTAAAACTTCAGATGTCTGATATATACAGTCCTTTCATCATAGAGGACCCCCGTTTCCTGTTCATTAAGGGACAACATTGGATATACTGTTCTCAGTCATTTTTATGGTACGTCTAAGATAGCTTCTTTCCCTTTCTTGCACAACATAACCTTTAGCATGTTTTTTACAACATACCTTATACACACTGTGGGCACTTGTGTTTGTTTAGTATTTTTGGGGGACCATCTTTGGATTCTGTCATAGGCCTTTCTGCACACAGACTCTGTGCATGGTGGCTTTCAGTGCCTTTTGGGCATTACGGAAAGACGTCCTTTCGGCGCCAACACAGTCTAGATTCACTCTTTACCATTCCCTATTTTAACTTAGTATTCACATGATGATCCTTAGACTCTCACCAACCAGTTTATATATTTTTCTCTTTTTTCTCTTTTATCTTTCACCTGCACTTTTTGGTGGTTATCCACAACAGTCTTATAGCACAACCCAGCAAGAGAGTATCTCGTTTTCAGACTTCTTGGCACTCTCAATGGTTATACACCTTTGTAATATATTCCTTCTATTTTCACTGTTAACCAACCAGTTTGTGTTTTGACGTATGTTTTACCTACCAGATGGTGGTTTTGTTTTTTGTAAGAGATACCATCTTTCCCTTGTTTCAGCCTTGAAAAAGTCCGTGTGGACGAAACACGTGTTGGCAGTCTCTGAACATTGATGTTTTGATGTTTATCAACATAAGGAAATAAAGAATTCTGCATCTTTCCTCACTGTGGACTCATTACTCGGAGTACCCTGGCTCTGTTTTGCTTTCATATTGTTTATACAGCACGGCACAGAGGAGGCATCTTGCCATCCTTCTTTGTTCTGTGCATTTTGATACCCATGGTGGTTGGGTATTTACACCAGGCTGGCACCCTTTTCATGACTTTGCCTTTCCACATAAAAAAAAAAATGGTTGCTTCTTGTTTCAGCATCAACCACCTTGTAGTAATCTTCACTATACATTACAAGGTTGCACACGGTCAGTGTGACTGTGGCGGTCCAACAATCACATCTCAGGAGGCAGAAACAGACAGTATACAGAGATACACTCACCTACAGGCAGCCTCACACCTCTGGAGCTTAATTTAGAGACAACGTGGAAAGTATTTGTGCAATACTTCAAACAGTAAAACATCACATAAAAATATATCTCACACCAATTTATAAAATAATGGAGCTGAATTTAATAAATAAGACCAAAATAACAGTAGTAGAACCGGAGTTATACATTTTTAAAGATTAAACTGTAAAATGGTGCCTAAAAGCACAAAGCACCAACTGTGGCTATCTGGTCACGCTGGACCAGATTAAAATCGAAGGTTGAGGCTGACCGTGATGGGGCGCAGGTCAGATACAGTTCCAGGTTAGTCCTGCTGAAGGTTTACCTTCTCAAGTCCTGTTCTCAAAAGTGTCACAAGGTGCAGGGCGAGTTTTGCTGGAGGCTATTGGCATAGCTCAAAGAGCAGGCCAGGCATCATGGGTGGGTATGCTAGAGCTTTGTGTTGGCCATCCCTCTTGAGCAGTCAATGCTGCAAGGTGCAGAGACCTGCTGGTGGTGCTTGGTGCTGATTTCTGGTGCAAGTGGCATGGTATTGGTGCTAATGGACCCGTTAACAATGGCAAAAAGCCCAAAGCTTGATTTCAACACCTGTGAGGCACACTAAGGGTCCAGGACCTAAAAGACACCACTTGAGGTTCAGGAACTCACTGCATCCGGGGTCAGGATGTTGGGGAGCCTTTAATGTCCCTGGGACTTAGACCAGGAGGCCAGTAGACTAGCGCTTGGAGTCACTCTGGGGTCCTGGGTACAAGATGATGTTGCAGGTCCAGTTCTTTCTCCACAGGCAAGAGGGCAGCAGGTCAGTACAGCAGGGTAGTAGCTTCTTCAGTCTAGCAGTGTGGCAGTCCTTGTAGCAGCACAATAGCCCTTCTTCCTGGTAGAGAATTCCCAGGTCCAAAATTGTACTAAAAAGTTGGTGTCTGAGGTCCACTATCTATGCACAGTTGTGCCTCTGAAGTGGGGAGAAGCTTCTAGAGGCAGGCCTTTGAAGTGCACAGATGCCCTTCCTTCCTGGCCATGGATCCAGACTTGCTGTAGTGAGTATGCAGACCTTTGTGAGGAGACAAGACACATCCTGTTCAAGTGTGAGTGGGACTAGGACCAGTTCCTCTCACCCATCCTGCCAGTGATGGCCCATCCAGTCACAACAAGCTCCCCTTTGTGTGGGACTGTTGAGGAGGAATACACAAAAAAACAACTGTCAGCTGCACTGACTCATGTGACCCAGAGACAGGCTGCAGCATCCAAATGGCTTTGGCAAGAAAATGCCAACTTTCTAAAAGTGGCACTTTCAGAATTGCAATTTAAAATCCAGATCACCATAAGTTAGGATTTTAAATTATTATGCCACAGACACAAAACATGAACTGCTCATCTCTTGCCATTTTGAAATGACACTTAAAAAATATAATAAGGCAACTCGAATGTTATCCTATGGGAGAGATTGGCCTTGTAGTAGTGAACAATTAATTTAGGAAATTTTCACTGCAAGGACATGTAAAACCTAAAAGTGCATGTCCTGCCTCTTAATTATATCACATCCTGCTCCTAGACTATCCGGGGCCTACCCTATGGGTGACAGATATATTAAAAAGGAAGATTTGGGCCCAGCAAAAGGTTTACTTTGCAAGGTGGAAATGGCAGTTTTAAACTGCACACACAGGTTCTGCAATGACAGGCTTAGACATGTTTTGGTGCTCATTGACTGGGTGGGCAATGCCTGATACAAAAAATAACACTAAAACAAAACTAAACTATATACAAATGTAACCAATAAAATCACACAAACAATTAAATTAACAGTAACAAGGCACACAAATGTTATCAACTGAATACTTAAAAAAAGACAAACCCTGTAAGAGAACCTCTGAATTAAAATTATAAATGTAAAATAATCAACAAAACACTTTCCAGTTTCTATCTCTTTACATGTACTGATTAAAAGAAAATACTAAAATTTTGCACACTGCTAACCCTCTGAAAAACAACTCCAATCACAAACCAGAAAAAAGACATTACAATGTAAGTATATATAAAGTATTATAAAAAAGGAAACTTACCCCAAAAGTGATTAAAAAAAAACCTCTGCAATCTAACAGCAAAGAAACATTTCAACTAACTATTTTTTCCTGCAGCAAAAAAGAAAGAATTACAACACCCTCAATAGAAAAGCGGTAAAAACTGTGAAACATCTAAGAAGTTTATATATGTAAGTACAAATTATAAATTATAGAAGTAGCAATTATTTTACTTTTACACTTTGACAGAAAGAGCAAGATACATAACACTACAGAAAGGAAAGCAATTACCAAGACCATCATTACTAGACTGGCAGTCTTGAGACCGCCAGCCTCGCCGTGGCGGTCGGACGACTGCACTCCAGGGGGTCCGACCACCATATTATAACCCTGGCAGTCAGACCACCAGGGGACTGCCATCCCCACCAGGAACATGGTTCCCGATGGGCTGGCGGCGGTACGATAAATGGTCAGCCATGACAGTGCTGAGTTCAGCACCGCCGTGTTCATCACAGGTCCCCTTTCCGTCTGCCTCTTCATGGAGGGGTCCACACCATGAAAAGGCTGGCAGAAAGGCAGTGCTGGGGATCACAGCGGGGCTTCTCTGCCTAATAGACAGTCGACATTCCAAGGGTGCTGTTGTGCTATGGGATTGGCCTCATACCCTCTAAGGGAGCAAAGACCAATACTGTAGCACTTTGCCCACCGGGATGACCGGGATGACCATCGGGAACACCATAATAAAATGTTTATTGTCAGCCCGATGGGAACATCGTAATGCGACAGGGGTGAGGCTGCTGGTTTGACAGTTGTCTTATCCCCACAAGTTTGGTGGTGGGCTTATCCAACCGACAAACTCGTAATGAGGCCCTAAGTCACATGGGCTACACCTACAGCCAATAGACTACATCAATGGAAAGTGTCAATTGGAAATGTACCAAATATTATTCTAATATATGCTATGGGTGGGCCACTGCAAAAGATGATGTTGTAATTAATGTAATGGAACCCAACCATCTCCAAAATGTGACAAAAATAGAAGTAAGGGAAGTATTGCAGGATGTAAGAGGGATAAGCACTCGCTCCCAGAACCCCACAACCCACATCTTACAAGATATACTCCCTAAGGTCCCTCACATATAACAGGCCAACTGCAACCTATACCCACTTGAAAACATTCACTTGCATGAACTAAAAAAGCCACCAGTGATAGTCCTCATGGCTCTAGAAGATACCAAAACACAGAAATTCCTGACCACTTAAAAATGACACTTTTGGCCTGGGGATCACAACCTCATTATCCACCAGTGATTTCATGGTGGTTTCACCGCCATGAAAATGCTGGTGGAGAACAGGTGCATGGGGCCATGTGGGGCCCCTGCACTGCCCATGAACTTTGCATGGGCAGTGCAGGGCCCCCACCTTGCAAGTACAATCACAATGCTCATTGTCTGCTTTGCATACAGTGAATATTGCAAGGGTCCTGGTGCACCCTGTGCACTACAACATTCCTGCCAGCTCTATTACGAGCCGGAGACAATGCTGTTGTCCATTTCCCGCTGGACCAGTGGGCAGAAACTGAGGTTTCTGCCCACAGACCTGGCAGGAAACTCGTAATGGGCCCTTTGGAAAAGCAGCCACAACAGCGGCAATGTCCCCATTGGGATTTTGGCGAACAGCCTTTTCCTCCCACCAAACTCATAATAAGGCCCATGATGAGGAACCCTTCCAGTTATATGACAACCTCATCAATGATAGATGAGCCCTAATATTTACTATAGCCAATAAATTACTAAAACTATGCCAAGTCAAACCTGGATGATGGATGGAACCATCAAATTTCACTCAGTGCATGGTGAATATCAAAACCCAAACATCCCCTTAAAATATGCCCTATGACCCAATAAATAAAGTAGCACTTACTACAAACTCCTGCATTAAACATAAAACAAATAACTACTAACCACAAAAAATTATTGTAGACTTTGAACAAGCCATGATTCAAACCATTTTAAACCTTTACCCCCACATAGCCACACCTGGTTGTTACTACAATTTCAATCAAAGTAGGCATACACACCTCCAAAACAATCTGCATGAATTGTAGAATATGCTACATGTAGTTAATTTGCATTTAAAATAAAATAAGAGATAGCACTAGTCTATGTCCCTGTCACAGAGGTAGATAACCATCACAATTTATTAATGGAAAGCATTTCTACCAACAAACTGAACACAAACTAAGCCCTACAATGGATTATTTTGAAGATACTTAGGTTGGCAGACTGCATCGCTCTAGACACAGACACTAAATCAAATTTCAAATACCATGGTGCAATGTCTATGACAGCACATTGGCAGAGACAGACAAAACAAACAATGCAGCAGAAGGATGGCACAATGCTTTCCAATCCACACTAGGCAGAAGTCATCCTACACTCTATAAATTTAGAGAACCATTACAAAAAGAGCAAAGCTACCATCAACTAGGAATTATGCAATCTGTTGCCCAAATTGCAGCTAAACCTAGCAAACAAACCAAAGGTATGCATGACATGTTAAAATTTAAAGTCAAGTTTCATAAACAACAAAGGCATAGGTTACTTCACAATAATAGCTGAAAGTATATTATAAAAAACAATCGACAAATAAAACTCCCAAAAATGACAGCATATTCTTAACCAACATGACAAATCATTTTTAAATATCTAATAAACATAATATGCTCTTACATCGGTCAAAACATTAAATAAAACTCCAATTTAAAATAAGATTGATCTACTGACTCACTGACAAGAAAACTTATAGAACAAACAAAATCCATTGCATAAAATAATTTGTAAAACTTACAATACATATTTCACAAATAACAATCAAATAATAATTGCACAATGAATAAAATACAATTACCACCCAAAGCAAACAAAATAAATATTACTTACTGTTCCATAGCTGCAGATCATCCTCTGTATCCCACAGTCAAAAAGTATAATTCATCAACAAATAGGAAATATAGCATCCAAAAAGCCCCAAAAAATGCAAAAATAAAACTAATCTAATGGAGATCCCGAGAAGCAATCCAAGGTATCTAGGAACCATTAAAAACCAAAACAGTGTTTAAAAAAGAAAAGCTCCCAGGAACACACCAAAAATGTAATCAAAGTTAAAAATATCAGTTTATTATAAACCAAAAGAGATTTCCTTTAAAAAAAGCTAAATCCCAATGGCCAAGGAGACATTCGAAACAAAAAACTGAAAAGTAAAACAGAATGCCTACCTGCAAAAAACATTACATTCTCAAAACGTACATATAGATTACACTTAATCATCATAAAGTAGGTAACATAACCCAATATGACATGACATAAAATTACATTACTAAATCTGTGTATGAAATCCCTAACTTACACACCAGTGAAAAACACTACTAAAACTGGTGGTGGCGGTCCGACTGCCTCAGCTGTTGTGGCCTGACAGCCACATAAACATGTTTGATGGGCAGACCCGCAACAAACCACTGCCTCCATCAGGATCCATGATCCCAATGGTGTGAAAGCAGTCTTGGTTGTAATAAGCCGAGGTAGTAGTAAACTCATAGTGCCGCTCTGCTGATTACAACATTGTTCCCAGCCAGCCTTTTCAGGGCACTTTCCCTACCGGTGCCACAGGGGGTACCCTACACTGCCCATGGTATGGGCAGTGCGGAGGCCAGCCTGCCCAGCCCCATCCGAATGAGCAATGTCTGCTTTGCAGAGAGTGTGCTGGACGGCCCCCTCTATGCTACGAGATAGCACTCAGCACCTTTTAGGGTGCTGAGTGCTATCTTGTAGCACCTTTCCCATTGGTCACACCGGTGGGAAGACTCTATTTCAAGGTTTTGGGTGGTCAGCCAGGTCAGGCCAGTGGAAACATTTTTATAGGGTGGGGGGATGCCACCACTATGGGAGTGGTGTCCTCTTTGAAAGTTTGGTGGTTCCACGTTGGGGCCACCAAACTCGTAATGAGCCTCTCAATGTACAAACCAACACTACAACTAACCACTAGACCTCCCCACTGCCTCCACCCTACACTCAAAACCCTAAAAAAAACTTTAAAAAGGGTTTATTTGTTCCAGTGAATTGCAGCACTTTACCCTGACCTGGATTATGGAAAATAGACTAAAAATCACACAAATTACTTACAAAATAAAAGGTAGCAATAATAAAAAGCTGCTAAATGAAACTGAAAAAGGGCATTTCCCAATTGAAATAAATGGAAAAATAAGTACAAGATGTTGAATAGAAGTAATACAAAATGTAAAGCACATAGGGCATGATAATGACCTGGCAGACGGGATACTCCGTCTCAAATGTAACAGTTCTCCTGCCCGCCATTTTACAAGTGACGGGGAACCCCACTATGTAAAGGATGGCGGAAACACAGTGCTAGGCCACATGGGGACCCCTGCACTGCCCATGCACGTGGCATGGGCAGTGCAGGGGACCCCCTGCCAAGCACCCTTATGTACTCTGTCTACTACAGCAGGCAGTGTGTATTCCGAGGGCATCTGTGTGACGGCATTGGCCTTGTCTCCCTGAGGAGCTGAGGCCTCTGCCCCCACATGGTTTCCACTGGGCTGATCGCCAGAAACCTCAATTTTCTGAGGTTTTCACTGTTCAGCACAGTGGAAACCTTGTAATTGGGCCGGGGGGAGACCACCAACTCTGCGGCGGTCTCCTCTCCAAGGGCAGGAAGGCCAACAGTCGGCCTGCCAAGCTAGTAAATAGGCCCTTAGTAAACATGAACATGAAAAAAAATGTTGTAAAACATTTTTAATAAATTGCAAAGTACAAATTTAAATAAAAGAATAAAAATATAATTATCCAATATATAGTCAAGAACTTATGTTAAAATTACGGTAAAATTATGTATATGAAACATTTTCAAAAATGTTTAAAAAATTCTAAACAAAAGGAAAAAAACCTGGAAAATGTTCAACATACAATACTATTTCATTATGATTTACATTGTTTATTTAATAATAAAAATGTATTCAAATAGTTTTATTTATCCATACATAAAAGCTTATTTTTAATCAAATTTATGTTTAAAAATGTAAAATAGACACATGAAAAAAAACATTGGAAAACTGAATAATAATGGAAAAATATACAACTAACTACTTTTCAACATATCTTTCCAAACAACAGCAATACTAATTATGCAACATATACTACTCCTACAACACAGAAATACTATTTAAAAATGTATTTCACATTAAAATAATTAAATAATCATACTCCAAAGTAAACCATTTTAAAGTAACTATTGGACATTAAAGGAGTGACATTTTGAAAAAAGTGTTGGCCACTGATAGGGGAACATTTACTAATCTCACTGCAATGTAAACCAATTTGGGAAACGTTTTGGAAACTAAGGGAGAGACATTTACTATTCCCACTCCAAAGTAAGCCAGTTTTGGGATGGTGTTGGGCACTAAAGGGGTGACAATTACTCTTCCCACTGCAAAACAAACCATTTTGAAGAAAGTGCTAGACAATAAATGAGTAACATTTACTATCCCCACTCTAACCTCAACCAATTTGGAAAAGGTTTTCAACAGTAAAGAGATGATGTTTGCAATTCCCGCTATAATTTACACCAATTTGGGGAAGCCACTGAGCACTAGAGGGGTGAAATTAACTATTCCCACTCCAATGTAAAGTAATTTGGGAAATATGTTGGATACTATACTTACTTTTCCCACTTAAAACTATACCACTTTGGAGACGGTGCTGGAAATTAAAGGGATGAAAATTACTGTTTTCACTACAACATAAACCATTTTGAAGAAAGTGTTGAACAATAATGGTGTAACCTTTTGTATTACCACTCTAATCTAAACCAGTTTGGGGAAGGTTTTGGACACTAAAGGAGTATCATTGAATAATAACCCCACTCCAAATTATACCAATTAGTAGATGGTGTTAGAAGGAGTGACATTTACTATACCCAATGAAAATAAATCATGTTGAAGAATGTTGGGGAATTGTTGGACACGAAAGGGGTGACATTTACTATTTTCACTCCAATCTAAAACATTCTATACAAGGTGCTGCACATTAAACACTTTATACACACAATCAACAGTCCATACTCACACATACTTTTTGATTTCTAATATAAATAGTTACTTACAAATATAATCCAAATTAAATATTTATTTATTTATAACTTAACATTAACAAATAAAATACTCCCTTACTAGTCCCCCTCCAATCTATACCAATTTGGGGATGGTGTTGTATACTAAAAAGGGAGGCATTTACTATTCCCACTCCAATCTACGCTGTGGCAGGTGATGGACACTAAAGAGGTGACATTTACTAATCCCAATCCAATCTAAACCAAATTGGGTAACTTGTGGAACTCTAAAGGGGTAACTGTGGTGGCATGGTGAGCAAACAAATGATGGGTTGAACCCACATCTATGGCTGGAGGTGAGTGTTTGAAAAGTTACAGCACTCAGTCCTTCATCTTTTTGTGTTACTATGGACACTAAAGGTTACAATCGAAAACATGTTGTACAGGGTGTGCCATAATAAAAATGTGATGTACACAACAAGTATTCCATGCTTATACATAATTCTTGGTCTTTGACATCATAAATAATACTTAAAAACACAATAACCAAACCGAAAACCTATATATTTATACCAAACTGAAAACCTTGATATTTACAGCTTAACATTAACCTATAAAATAATAAGTGTATCATCATTAAAAATGAGTATATTTTATTCATATTTACTAATAATCCTAACGTTTAACACGTAAAATAAACCATACTCCAAAAACAAAAATCAAATAATAAGAAAGTATCAAATTCAATTTCAAATTGAATAATAACAAAACTGAAATTAGTACATTTTAGTAAATGTAGTCCTGAAAACAAAAATTATCCCAGTATTAAACATATTACAATGTTATTATCTAAAATGAGGTTATTTTTATGTACATAAATGTATAACATAGAAATATGCATCAAAATATAAAATAATATATCATAAATAATACATATATTTTTTAAATGGACAATATTTCAGAAATGTTAAAAATAAATGTATTAACAATGATATTATAATTTTGAAAGATTAACAACAATATGTAAAAATGTTTTAGAATGTTGACTTACAAAAATATTTTACATCATTACATGTATTGTGATATATTTTAAAGTTTACCAAATCATTTTCTAATTTAAATAATAATTTCAATATTGACAATCAAATATTTTTACATTTAATATAATGAATATGCGCTTTCAAAATAATTGTAAACTTTTATTTAAAAACATATTAATATGAAAAATAAATTTGTACATTTTAAAATATTATTTGCATACCATTACAATAATTAACATTAGATTTCGATTAAAATAGTCACTATTTAAAAATCTCTCCACCCGTATCCCCTAGTCACCCAATATCCTGCTACTAAAACAAATTGTACATGTATTTGTTTACACATTGACACAACTAAAAATACAATTTAAATTTCAAACCTTTAAAAGTAATTAATTATCTTACTAAATACATAAATTAAAAAATATATCAAACATATGCAAACAAGCACACTACAATAAAATAGATACAAAATAACAGTTACAGATTGTTATATACAATAATATTTTCTAATTAAATATTTTTACAACATTATTAAAAACAACACTTGAAACAATATTCTGGCTTCGATATTTCTGTTGATGATAGTTTTGACATCCTAATATTCTTGACACAATATTTGTGTAACATGATATTTTTATTCAATATTCTGTCCAAACACATATGTATACACACCCATTGGCTTCCAACCATGGATGACAAAAGTCAATTTAGTATAATATCCGGTGATGAAGATACTGTCAGTGCAAGTTGGCTGCACATTTTCTATATGTGTGGTAGTCTGATTCATACACTGCTGTCCCACTGACACTGTCTGCAGATGATCTAGCAGTAGTTGAAGTAATTAGATAATGGTTATGGCAGGGCTGGCTTTAGCACTGGTGGCACCAGCGTGACAATTCTTGTTGGCACCCCTCAGTGACTTCTTTTACCACGGATTTGCTCACTACTACCAGTCTACAGTGCCACTCATCTCTCCATAGCCCGTCCCTCACATGTTTTTTGTTTCTTTTATAATGCTCCTTATACCAATGTAGTATGGCAGATCTCTTTACATCATACACAAATTATAAAGAAACAATTAATCATACATGTACAATCATTGTATGGGAAATGCTTAAAGGAAGACTACACTGTGTAAGAGTCACATGCCATCCTTAGTGCTAAACATTCTATTTTAAGAATGCTTGGTCTGGAGAAGCACAACTCAGAACATGAAATGTAACACAATGGTTGGGGTTGGCTTTACTAATAAGAATGTCTTTCTTCCCAAACTAACCCTTTTAAGCAAACTTCAATGAAAAAATGGGAAAATCATATGTTTCTAACCTATGTCTTGTAGTTTTCATGTAGCACTCTAATAGCTGACTGAGCTATTTTAGGAGTGTAACTTATGAACTGCAAGTAACAAAAGGGTCTCTTTGGCAAAAACAGTAACCCACTTCACTGTCTACATAAAACATGATTCTATGATCTGCATGCGACACGTGCCTTATAGCAGGCACAGTAACTTTCTGATCTACTTCATGATGAGTCAGAACTGCATCTGGACAAATCACCTATCTCTCTTTAGCAGGTACATTAATCACCAAAGTTATCTTGTTTTTTTTATTACTGCCTGAAAATTACTAGACAAACAAGTAGCTCTGCAGTAGGTGCTTTTAAAATGGTAAGGAATTTCACAATGCATCAGCTACGGAGCTCAGCACCTGGCGCAGTGGCACGGGTCGCACCACCGTAAAGCCAGTCATGGGTAAGGGTGCACTTTGAGAGCAGTGCTGTAGTCTGACTAGAAGAGGAGTGTTTAGGCATGGCTTTCAGGGCCAGCCTACTGCTACCCACAGGTGACTGAAAATGTTAGGATTCATAGAGAAATATAGCACTCATGAGTCCAGCTTCATGGTCGCCTGGTCGGTGTTCCGAATTTCCAGCCTAATGGTACACAATACTGTATCATATATTATTATTTTCTGCAAGGTTAAGAAATTGATGGTTTGTGTACATTTCAGATGTACTTTTAAAGTCTAGGTGAGAATATTCAGCATATTGGTGCATATAATTACTTTTTTACTTTATAGCCTGTCCTAGAGGTTCAATGTAAATATTTAAGAGTGTAGTAGAAAAAAAATGCTTGTCTTCTACTCACTGAATGGAGGTTTTATCGGGGTGGAAACAGAGGCCCAGATTTATCATGCTTTCACCCCTCAAGAAGAGGCAGGAAGGCACCAGATTTAATATAATACTGCAAATTCCAGTCCTTTCCTTGAGCTAGCACATTTCTGGCTGACTAAGGCCAATGGAAGCACACTTTCATCGTGTTGCATGGGTGCCTGCATTTAAAGCAGGTTTGTAATTGTGAAAGAAGGACTCTATGGATTGCACAATCTATGGATTCCAAGGAGCATACTTTGTGTCATCCTAATTCTTGCAACTGGATGATATAGGAAGCTGCAGCTAGAGTGCCTCCTGTTAATTGGCCATTTTGGAATAAAGTCATAAAGCTTTACACCTACGTGCACACTCAGCTGTGCACATACGATTTATCTAGTGGGCCTCTTCTAATACGCTTCATTACCCAGAACATCAATTAATTAATTTTTCTAATAGTCATAGGTAAGGATTTAAGGTATATCCCACTGAATTTATATGATAGTTCTTCATGTTTATTTCAAGTCCCTAGACTATTTCTATTTAATTTACTTTGTAGAAAGGGCAAGTGGCCATTCTCCTTTCAGAATCCCTTCAGGACCAATTAATAGTGCCGTTCTCAGCGCAGATTCCTGAATAGAGGTTTTCCACTGCCCGCTTGGAAGAGACTAGGTAAGATTGCTTTCTAAATAGCCTAACAACCATTGGCACTATATGTCATTGAATGATTCTGCATTGATTCTCTTATGTAGGATCCTTTGCCTCGTGGACACCCTCTTGATCCACGTTTTTCTTCCCATCTCAGTTGGGAGGTGAGATGAAGCATGTTTTTTACAATCCAGACTTGCTTCTACCCATATATATCATTGTGCTTCTGAGGGCATATATTTCCTTTTTGGGGCTACATTATACTGCTAGGCACATTTAATATCCTCTCTGATCCAGGACGCATACTGGGCTGTCAAGCTACATTATGTTCTTATGACTCCAGGTGAACCTTGCTTCATTCATACCACCACCTGCTATCCACCACACATGTTCTTACAATGTGTATCTTTTTATCAAACAGGCTCATGGTTTTAGTCCTGAAGAAGACCGTTTTAGATGTTTTAAGAAAAGCATGACTAAGAAGGGTTGAAATGTCAACAATACATATATGTTGTACCATGCATTTATTCTGAACATAGTGAAAAACATTAAGAATTAATATAACAAGCTGTTATTATTCAGAGGTTCAAATAACAAAATGTGCACTATATTGATTCAATTGTTTTATGTCACTTTGTTGTTTGTCTAAAGTCACTTGATCACACTGCATGATCGCCTCACCTTTGTGTGACTTTTGAAGACAGCTGTGCTTGGCTTATTGCTCTGTAAACCTCCTTATATGAATGAAAATATATGAAGGAAATCAAACTTCTATGTGTTTGAACTCATTAATTGATATATCAATGTTGTAAGACAAAGTATACACTGTTTAAGGTACTATACCTTTTCTCCCAACAGAACCCATTGTAGATATATACTAACTTCCTAAAAGTGGGATTTTTGAAAATTGTAATCTGAAATTCAATGTTACCATTGAAGAGGATTTTAAATGATCATTTCTCAGATACCAAACTTAAAATCATGACCTGTTCTCAACCAAAATTTAACACTTATTAAATATAGTAAGGCAACACAGTGATATCCTATGGAAGAGGTAGCCTCACAGTATTGAAAAACAAATTTAGGGATTTTTCACTATGAGGACATTTAAAACCAAGACGTACCAACTTTTTAAGTACAATACACAAGCCCTATGGCCTACTTAGGGCCTACTATAGGGGTGACTTAAATGTAAAACAATTTAAAGCATGGCAAGGGATTATTTTGCCTGGTCAAATTGGCAATTTAAAACTACATTCAGGTGGGAACATTGTAATATGTGTTCCCGCTGGGCTGACCAGCAGGAACAGTGATAGGATACCCCTTAAGGGTGCTGAGGCCCAGCACCCTGAAAATCTGAACTTTCTGCAAAGCAGACAGCAGACATTCTGAATTCCCATGGTACTGGGTAGCCCTTCACGGCCCTTGACATGGTCAAGGGGAATGCAGGGCTCCCCTGTGGCCCCTAGCACTTTCTTACCACCAACCTTTTTATGGTGGATTTCCCACCATGAAAAAGCTGGGGGAAAGTGTGGTTGTAATCATCCAGACGTTCAGTGTTGCCATGACTACTTGCAAGTCTGATGTTGTCATGCCATCGGGAACTGTTGGAAAGTGGATTATTGGTAAGGGCAGGTAAGTACCTACACTCAGCAATAGGCCACTAACCCCCACTAGGTTCAGTTATGTCTCAATAAATTAACCCCAGCTCAACCCTTCGTAGCTAGGCAATGAGCGATCAAGTCTTAACTTAGGAGACAAAGGCCCTCACTATGAGTTTGGCGAGGACTCCCACGATGTAGGTGGAGGTCGCACCACCGCCGGCCCGGAGGAGAGGACTGCCATATTATGACCATAGTTGTCTTCTGAACTGAACACAGCCAATTCCCTGCCAGTAACGCCAGTGTCGATGGACTACCATAAGCATCTCCAGCCCGTGGGGACCATTTTTCTTCTGAGCGTATTACGATGTAGTACACCACCAGGGTTTCACCACCACTAAAACCCTGGCATAAACGAACCACATAAAATGGAACACTCACCTTCAGGAACACATACATGTCCTGAGCCACCATGGAGCTAGAACTCAAAGTTTTCCCAATGCTCCTGCTCACACTGCATCTCCAGAACCAGCGATGGCGAAGAGGACACTCGTTACTATACACCCATAAGTATTCCAATAGCTTTCCCTCCAGTGTGTGCTAAACACACACTGGAGGAAAAGCTATTAGAACAAATGCACTCAACACACACAGCTGGGATGGATAGCGACTGACACACACACACACACACACACAAACATACACCCATAACAACACACACATACCCACACACATACACACAAACGCCCACACACAAAACACACAGAGGCACACGTGCCATACACACATATCAGACACACACCTCCCCACACACACATCACCACCACACACCAATACACATGTACACAACCCCAGTGTCAGACACCAACACAACTGCAGCTACACAAATGCGTTGCCACCACAAAGCACTGCACACCTATACATGACAATACATACCCACAACAACACACATAGACAACTCACAACCAGTCAACACAGGAACACACAGACACAACGTGCCAAATAACACACCACGCCCACATAACACACAACACAGATGACAAAGCGATACCTACATACATGGACGCACACAAAACAACCACACAATGGCAAACAACAGCACCACAACACACACATTACACAGAATGCACAACTAAGCAACACACATGCATGGGCCCACACAAGCAACACTCACACAAAACCCAACACTAACATCAGGACCAATGGCAGCACCACACACACATGCACATCAGGCAACACAGCTAGTACAACCAACACACACAACTCACACACACAAACCAAAGTCCACAAACATCAAAAAGGCATGTAGAAAGAAAGGCAGGACAACCATGTCATAAACAACACCATCAGTGTGTTGGGCAGGATCCATTAAATATGAATATAAATAAATATAACAACTATACACAACTAAAAGGTCAGTGGCTAGGCCATGTCCATTTGTGCCCATGGCACATTTGGCAGTGTACATCTGCCCCAATTTGACTCCTGACTGCAAAATATACCTCCACATGCAAGGGGCATCATGGGGATAGGCAGGCACCTCAGGGGTAAGGATGTGGTGGAGGAGGTGGGGTTTGGTCTTGGGAGGAGGGTCCTTGAGTTTGGGTCTGGGGGGCTTGAGTTTGGGCAGAGGGTCTTTATCTTTGGCTCTGGGAGTGGTGACTCTGGATTTGGGTGGGGTAGATTTCTTTGCAGGGGCAGAGCTTGAGATACACCTGGGGAGTATGGGAGGAGGCAAAGGTGTAAGGGCAGGACTTTGGCAGGGACACAGGGTGCTTCTGGGACTCACGGGATGGGAGAGAGGCAGGGGACTGGGTAAACTCAAAAAGGAAACTTTTTTAGGTGCAAAAGGGCGGCCATGGGAAAAGCGTTGGAAGTGGAGGGAGTGGGAGTGGTTTTCAGATGTGTCCTTGTGTGTGTCTTGGGTTCATGTGCATGAATGGTTTGCATATGTGTGATGGGTGTCTGTTGGGTGGATGAGTGCGGACATTTAGGTGTCTTGGGAGGAGGGAGGGAGCAGGTGCTGGGAATGGCCATGATGGATGGGTGACTGTGTGTTGAGGTGGTGGCTGCAGGTATGGTGGATGTGCTGCATGTAAGGGTGTCAGTGGTTGTGGTGAGTACAGATATGGTGACTGGGGTGGATGTGTGTGGATCAGCTGTTGTGGTGACTGTAGTATGATGGAAGTAGTGGCTGGATCAGGGAGTGTTGATGTACTGCCACCCGGTGTGAGTGGTGTAGTGGCTGTGATGGATGGGTGGTGGAAGAGTCCATGAAGGGAGTGGATGTTGTGTCTGCAGGTGTGTGTTGTCTATGTGCATGCCGGTAGTAGGTCTTGTGGTGCTTGTGTTTGTCATGTGCAACCATGTCTGTTGGAGTGGATGTCAGCATGTGTGAAGGTGTGCTCCGGATGGGTGTAGGGAGAGAGTATTGGGATTGGGGAGAGGTAGGTGGAGGGGAGATGGTAGACAAAGGTACACGGACTGCCGTCAGGGAGGAGGCCAAAGCCTGAAAGGATCTCTGCAGTACAGACAGGCCACGTGAATGCCTTCCAGGAACTCATTGCTTTGTTGCACTTGATCTGCAAGTCCCTGGATGACATTCACAGTGGTGGTTTGTCACACGGAGATGGACCTCAAGAGGGCAACAGCCTCCTCACTGAGGGCAGCAGGGCTGACTGGGGCAGGGGCGGAGGTTCCTATGGCAAAGGAGACATCCACCCTCTTGGGTGAGGGGGCATGCACAACTGGGTAGGGGGCTACAGGGAGGGCAGTACTAGTAAGTCGGGGCAAAGATGGTTCTAGGGTGGTCACAGATGGGTCGGCCACCACCAGGGAGTGTCCACCAGAGGAGGATTCTGAGGATGATGTTGATGATCCGGTCTTCCCTGTGGCACTCCCCTCGCCCTCTGCCCAACTGGGTCCTTCAGCCTTGCTGAATTCAGCCTCATGGGTCCCGAGGGCTGCCGCTTCCCCACTCACTAGTACCCCTTCTACTTTCCCAGATGATGCTGATGCACACAGAGGGAGATGAAGATGGGGGAGAGAGAAAGATAGGTAGGGAACAGAGTAGTCCCTCCAGTGACCTCCCTGGGCACTTACCACATCTAGTACCATCCCACTGTAAGGCCATGTCCACACATTGATATCTACAAGAGGTGCACTTGCTGCTCCATCTGCCCTCATATTAGATCATTTAGCAGTACCACTTTGTTGTGTTGCTACACATTTGTAAACACTGAAGGTGACATATAATTGCATAGTCAGCTATCAGACCAATACTCCTGTCCCATTGAGGCCCTTCTTGTGTTGGCAATGTGGAGGCGGACCCACTTATAGTCAATGGCTTCAGCTGTGCCAAACCAATACATACACTTTTTCAGTAGGAGACCAACACAGATGGATTTGCATTTACAGCTCTGATCCACTGACGGTGATGGTTAGAGCTGCTCAGACACAATGCATAGGTAGTTAAAACAGCCCCAAACATGGTAGGTTTGGGTGTGCACTCCACTGACAGCATTGTCTTGTCACACAAAAACATTGGTACCCGGGTAGGTTCAGTGATTCCCATCATAGTTATGTGTCTACCACTGTGCATGTTCACAAAATGGTAGAATCAAGCCACCAATTTCCACAAAAACCCTGTCAACTGTGAGATAACAGTCAGTACTCACTCCTTTGGGGCTGCTGTGCTGCTCTCAAGAGCCCATTCACCTCAGGGTGGGCCACCGCCAAAATGTGGGCCATTAGGGGAATCAGGGTCTGACAGGCACCACTCCCTCGCTGGGAGGACATCCCCAGGTGGGCCTCCTCAATCTTCCGGGCCCAGCATCTTATGTCCTCCCATTGCTTTGTGCAATGAGTGCTCCGCCGGCTGTGGACCCCCAGGGTCCACACTAGCTTGGCGATAGCACACCATATCCACTTTTTGTGATGGGCACTGACTGGGATGGGTGACACAGACAAGAGGAGAATGTGATTAGGAGTGGTAGAACATCGACAGCAGTGCACTACAAACACCAAACATACCTCATCGCCATCCACATCCATCCAAACAGGTCACACTCCGCATAGCCATGCCCCCAGCATGCATGCGCTCCATGGCCGGTATGCCTACGCCACTCACTATGGCACACACACCTAACACACACTACAATTGCATTTTACTCACCTGTTCCTCTGGGGCCCCATACAGCTGTCCATACAGGGGTAGGACCCCTTCCACAACTTTCTCCAGTTCCTCTAGGCTAAAGGCCGGGGACCTATCACCTGCAGAACATGGCATTATAGCTCCCAAAGACAGTACACAGCAGCTCACATAGTGGAGGTGTTGCTTGCAGGAGTGTCAGGAGTCAAGTGAGCTAGGCGGCAGGAAAGGCGCTCACCACCACCGCATACAGGACCGTCATCGCCTCACCGCTGGCGGTGATCCACATTGGCCCCAATCCACCATAGGCACGAATGTTAACCAATAAGAAGTTGCACGGCGGTCGCGACCACCTACCATACGCCGGTAAACTTGCATCACTTCCACCTGTCCTGTGCTGTGCTGCGGGACAGGTGGCTGACATTTTACTTACAGGTAATGGGAGTTACCATTAAATGTAAGTGTGTCATGAGAGTGAAATGTCCACAATTCCGCACAGGCCCATGTATGTACATCATGTATGGGCACATACATGAGACATTAAACATGGATGTCACCTGAAGTGCATTTGCCTCTACATTCTGCACCGTAGGCAGTGTTGCACCCTAGATCACTGTAATATCTACACGTATGGTCCAGCTGGACATAGTTGTGCACAGGACATGGAACATAACACATGTATAGGGTGGGAAAAACAATGTATAGGGCCATCAATGGCAAGCATGCATGGCATTCAAGAAACTTCTGCATTCACAATGAAGTAACTGTCACCCGTTCAAGCATGCCTGCATTGTTTAGTGTGTCGCATGAGATATTGACCTGCTAACATGTTGGGAATGCTCATCACATGCTACATTTTCTCCTCTTCATTTTAGATACCATATAACGAGGATGAGGAGATATCCACCTTTGTACCATTCGTTGGTCGACCTTGCTACCTTGGAAGAGAGACACATCATGCAAACCTATTGTCTGAATCGTGTCACCATCATGGAGCTCTATACTTAGTTGGAGGCTGGTCTACTGCCTGCCATCCGCAATCCCTATGCCATTTCTCCCATGGTCCTAGTTTTGTTGGTGCTGCAATTTCTTGCCACAGGGTCCTTTCAGGACACAGTGGGTTTGGCTGCTGGGATGTCACAGCCCATGTTCAGCATTGTGTTGTGGGATGTACTGTCAGATGTCTTAAAACACCTGGACAGTACCATCAGCTTCCCCAGCCTACAGATTTGCCCACTTTGAAGGCTGACTACTATGAGCTGGGACACATCCCTCAAGTGATTGCTTCAGTTAATGGCATCCATATTGCTTTGGTTACTCGAAGGGTCAACAAACAGGTCTATCATAACTGGAATAACAGTCATTCCATTAAGATGCAGGTGGTGTGTTTGGTGGACCAGTACATCTCCCAAGTGGCTGCCAAGTTTCCAGGATCTGTCAATGACATCTACACATTGAGGAACAGCAATGTCCCACACATGATGGCACGTCTACAGAGGGAAAGGGCTTGGCTCATTGGTAGGTATCAGAGTGGATATGTGTCTCTGTTGTTGTACCTCAACACTACCTTCCGCATGCCTGTCCTTGGTTACAAACTGGCCCTGCCTTTATTTATACAGGAGACTCAGGATGTCCTAAACTTCCATGGCTGTTGACACCAGTGAGGTACCCTACTATGGATGCAGAGACACGTTACAATGAGGCCCATGGCAGGACAAGACTTTGTGATAGAAAGGGCTTTTGGCCTACTCAAGGCAAGATTCCGGTGCCTCCACGTCTCAGGAGCTGCCCTCCTGTACAGTCCCAGAAGGTTTGCCAGATCATTGTTGCCTGCTGTATGCTCCACAATCTGGCCCTTAGACATCAAATCCCATTACTGACTGATGAGGAGATGGCCGCTAGACCAGTGGGTGGTGATGGACATATGGAAAGTGATGAAGAGGCAGATTATGATGGTGCAGCAGAGTCTAGGACAGAGCTGATCAATCAGTACTTCCAATGACATACAGGTATGATGTATGTGTAATCTAGCCGGTGAAATATTTGCACCTGGATTCAATATACAGCCCCTCTTGGCCAGGTATATCAGTGGGGATGTTACTTTGACACTTACCATATGCGAGTGGTGATAGACAACATAGTTTATGTCAGGAGCATTGTCAGTGGTCTAAACACTGCCATTTGTACCATATGAAGGTATCTAGTTTAACATCTACTGAGGACAGTCCTGTAGTGTGCTATGCGTCATGTCATCGCCTGTCCAGAAGTGCGTCAAGCTATGGGTCCTGTACAGTGTTTCTTTTCATATCCTAACTGTTTCCTGTGTCTTTCATGGCAAGCTAGGTATGCTTACAGTTGGAGGTGATGTGTTGAGCCCATTCAAGATGTCAGCTGCAGGTTTTTTATGTCATTCTTGTGTGTCTTGATGTAGAGGTGTAATATGATGCACCCTGTTTCCTTGACAAAGTACAAGGGGCACTAGTACAAATTACTGAATATGTGCTTAGGATGGCACCATGTCTTACATCCTGATTTGTGTGTGTCCCTGTGTTGTCCTTTTTACAGATTGGAGGACTGGATCTACTCAGGTGTGTGGCTGGACTGCTAACTCTCCTTGAGAAGTCTAATGTGAAATCTCTGGTGCCCTATGTTCCCTGAGGGGGATGTAGGTTGATGGGTGTTGTGATACATGACATTTCAGTTTACTCACATTTCCACATCATGCAATAAAGACACAAACACACATGCTGTGCTCTACAGTGTTTATTGTGCACATATTGTCATACAGTTGATGAGTGGGGTCATAGTGGATGTTTTCCTCTGAGTAGATGGCCTAGCTGTAGGTAGCACTGGTCCAGTGTCTAGGGTCATTGGAAAGTGTGAACGATGACAATGAACAGTCAGCAGGGTGTGTCAGTGGCACACAAGGTGGAATGTTCAGGAGAGGTTCACTTCCTGGCAGTGGTATTGCTCTTTGCATCTGCTCTAGCTGGATGCCCGGATGGACGACCACGTTTGTAGGGGGGTTTCTCAGCTACAGAGGTTGGCATGTCAGTCGCCTCTGGGTCCCCTGGCAGGGCCTCCAGTCCACTGGATGTCACTGACGTGGATAGCTCAGATAAGGGGGTGTCTGTGGAAGGGGCCTGCTGGTGGGTGGACGGGGGACGCAGGGTTTGGGGAGGTCCCTTAGCACCACTGTAATGGTGGCCATGGAGGCATTAATTGCCTGCAGCTGCATGCCCTCCTGATGGTATTCCCTCTGCAGCCTTTAGTTTTCCTCCAAGATGTTGGGAATTTGGCCCATCTTGTCTTGGGATTGCTGGTATGCTTCCAGGACTTGGGAGATGGCCTCCTGGTCAGTCGGGTCCCTTGGCTGCCCCATCCTCTGGCCCATAGGCATCCGCCCCTCATTAGAGCTCTTCAGAGGGGTTTAGCTTTGTCAAGACACAAGGGAGCACTTTGGGAGTTTCCCCGAGTTCTCCTTTGTTTTTTGCATAATTTATGCGTCACTCTAACCCTGAAAGGGCCTTGTTTTGACTTATACTGGGTGCTCCCTTGTGTCTGGACAAAGCTAAACCCCTCTGAAGAGCTCTAATGAGAGCGAAACACGTGTCAGGTGTTGCTTTACTCATTCAAGGTTGGCTTGGACGGTATTTGACCAGTCCAAAGCTGTAATACTGTGCCTGGAGTGGTAAATGGCTTTTGTCATTTGACAGCTCGGCGGGGAAGACACTGTGTCAATCCTATGCTTAAAGATTTTGCTGTACAAATGGCAAAAGACTTTGTCATTATCTAACTCGGCGTGGATAGCACTGCGCTGATCCTATGCTTAAAAACTTTGCTAGATAAGCAGACATTTGAGGTGAGCAAATCTAGAGTGTCGCTGGTGTATCAGGGTGCTCCTTACTAGAGCTGCTCTCCACCTAAATTTGGGAACTTCCCAGAGTTCTCCTTTGTTTTTTGCATAATTTATGCGTCACTAACCCTGAAAGGGCCTTGTTTTGAGAGATATATATATATATATAGATATATATATATCTATATATATATATACATATACATATAGTTAGTCAGGCTCTTTCCCCTGATATAAATAAAACTGTAACTACACAAATCTTTAAAAATAAAAATAAATAAAACAAACAATTATGTGAAATTTAGCAGCAGTGTATAATATGGTGTGCAGAGTAATGCAAAACTGAGGATTGTGCTGCCTTGCATTTCCCCAGATTTGCCAATCAATGCAGGACCAAACATGAAGGCCTTGCTTTGCTTTGTAAATCTGACTTACACATTGTGTAGCCCATATTGTGTGGCACCATGCGAGATACAAGGGTACCACAATAGGGTAATGGAGCTAGGCCTTGTTGAAATTTTGGGCCACAGTATACCACAGAAACGTTGCGTATACCATGGTACATGGTGATGACAAACCAATATCTAATTGGGTTATTTCTGGTTTCAGAAAATGTGAAGGCAGCCAAAATGTTTTCACTATACTTTAGCTGTGTTTTGTATTACGGCCTTAGATATAGGGGGTCATTACAACCCTGGCAGTCAAAGACCGCCAGGACTGTTTTGCCGGAAGCACCGCCAACAGGCTGGCGGTGCTTCGCATGGCATTACGACTGCGGCGGAAGCGCTGCAGTCGCACCGCCAGGGCCGGCGGTTTTCCGCCACAATGGCCCCGGCGGTTTTAATCTGCCAGGTGGCATGGGCAGTGCAGGGGCCCCCTGGCAGGGCCCTGTGCAGCTTTTCACTGTCTGCTATGCAGACAGTGAAAAGCACAACGGGTGCAACTGCACCCGTCACACGGCCGCAACATCGCCAGCTCCATTTGGAGTCAGTTCCTGTGTTGTGGCCGAGATCCCCGCTGGGCCGGCATGTGGAAACTAGGATTCCGCCCGGCGGCCCAGCGGGGATCTCCTAATGGCTGCGGCATGGGTGCGGCCACATTGGCGGCCGCCCGACGGTCCGATCTTGGCAGGCGGCTACCGCCGCCTGCCAAGCTCGTAATGAGGGCCATAGGTAAGCTCTGGGGTTTTATGCAGTTCCCTACCTATCAGTGGTAATAGGTAGGGAAATACATTGATATCATTTTACATATGTCTAATGAATTAAGTTTATGGAGTACTGCAATAGTACTTAGCAAGTACCCCTTTTTTTACATATGTTTCTTTTAGAGGGCGTGGCCAAGGCGGAGACCCGGCAAGATGTGTCTCCTACGAACTCCCGCTCAGCTCCCCCTTTCCCCTCCAGAACAATGGTGAGAGTCTGTCTTCTGGCATGCCCTGAAAGAAAGCCGGTACTGCTGGGGGCATCTTGAGAAGCCGGAGAGATGCCACCACATCCCGCGTCACCGCTGGATTGGCCCCACTTAGCTCAGCGGCCGGAGCATGGGGCACAGTAGCCATCTTGTGCACTGCTGACTGACTCCTTGGAGCATGCTGCTTGCATTCAGCCAGCGGGCCTGGTCTGCCAGGCTAGGGATCCCAAGGTGGAGAGGCTGGCCACCCAGGGGAGTGCCTGGGTGTGCACGGCCTACTTTCCACTTCTCCTGGGTATGGCCGGTAACTGCTGGGGCTGCTTTGAGATGAGTCACGGCCCGGCGGTGTGGTCAAAGACAGTGGCGATGCAGCCCTGCGAGTGTGAACCTGTGATCCTGGTCTGGCCTGCCGAAGAGCCCGCAACCCAGCCATCTCGAGAATTCACAGATATGGATACGCCTTTTGCGGCTTACTAGAGCGCTGCACCCTGTACCACAATATCTCCTAGCAACTTAATACTCAGGCCGGTCTGCAGCCACTCTTGGAGGCCCTACTCGTCCTACCTTTCATGCCATATTGCTTACTTCCACTGCCCACTTAATTAATTGCGAATGGGCCTTCAGTTCGGCAGCCAGCAAGTTGGCACTCCCCATCACCCCAAGGGAAGTGAGGGATGAATGCCTGGCCTGGGGCGACGTGCTCATCTCCAACCAGCCTTCTGGGGGTCCCTTGCCTCTCTCTGACTTTCAGTGCCTGGACTCTGTGCAGAATCTAAGGACAATAGCTGAAACCTAATTAGCTGCATAGCCTGAGACTTCTCATGGGTGTTATCTTGTATCCAATGACAGAGCCCTGGCTTACTCCTACTTCTGATTTCCAATTTGAACACAATGTATCTTGCCATGTGATCGCTTTGCTTCAGGGCTATTGTCTCAGGAGAGTTTCCAGTGGTTCTTCTTGAACTCAAAGAGAAATAGCTTTTGCTGGCCTTCCCCTGTGGTCCTTCAGGCGAGTTGGCTGATCAAGTCTTGAACTCCACCAGCTCTCTTGCAATCCCTGCTTGGTAACTGAAGTGTCCTGACATGCCGTGACAGCAGCTTACGACCCCTATGAGTCCGTCATTGGAAATGTCAGCCAACCGTACCAAAACACACCAATAAAGGACAAGCTTTAGAAGTCTGACCTCACTGCCCGGTCGCAGGGAGTGGTGTCTCTCTCTTCTAGCCAGATGCCAGAGATTCCAATGGACACCCAAACTCTGGCTACCAAAGGGACATACACCTCCTATTGACTGAGTTTCATAAAGATATTAATGCGCTCCGCCAAGACTTCACATGCACTCTTTTGGACCTTGATGAATCTGTCCGGCAACTGCCTAACTACAGTTGAGTCGTCCTCCGACGATCAAGTTCTCAAAAATGTTGATCGGACAGTGCGTATTGAGAAACTTGAAAAGAAGTATGACCTACTCCAAGACAAGGTCGATGACCTAGAAAATTGCTCTAGGTGCAACAATATATGCATCAGAGGAATTAGTGCAGCTGTCACCACATCAGATCTTGAGACCCACATTCAGGCCCTTTTCACCCACCTCTTGGGGCCAGATGGTGACAAACTGGTGCTTCTAGACTGAAAACATAAAGTATTTTCGACTTACCAGCAATAGAAAAGCCATCCGCCAGATGTTCTCACCAGGGTACACTATTTCCACATCAAAAAGAAGATTATGCAATCAGCCAGATGTCAAGAACCAATAGTTTTCAGGGGCAACAATTAGTCTGTCTATCAGGACAGGTCCGCCCAAACGCTGTCCCAATGTAAAGACATCCTTGAACATTACTTCACAGAAAATGATACTGAAGACATGTCTCCTGCATCCCTTTGAGATGGGGTAAAGGCAGTCCTCAGGGGCGAAATAATATCACATACAGCTGCGTTTGAACAAACTGACAAGTTACTCAGGCAAGAATTAGAAACTAATCTGTCAGAAACAGAAATGTGCCACAAACAACAGGGCACGCCTCATAATCTAAGGGACCTCCGCAACATTAGAGTTGAATTGGAACACCTCCTCATGAAGAAGGCAGTCAAGAAATTCCTTCATCTTGGTCATACATATTACAGGTAAGTGGACAAAGGTCATAGATTACTAGCCCACAAAATATGCCTTCTTTCCACATGCAGCCATATTCAGGAGATTTGTGATGGGGAAGATCACTCTTTTTATTCAACCACAGATATAATGCAAATCTTCCATGACTATTACTCGGCCCTCGATCAGTCTCAAACCCTGTTGGCGCACTTACAGAATGCCTATCTACAATCCGCCTGATCGAAGTGAGGACCTGCTACAACTTGAGTCGGAAATCAGTCCTAAAGAGGTTAGATTAGTCATTATTGTGCTACCCACCCACACGGAAGGCGCCTGGCCCTACATTCTATAAAGCTTTTATCCACATCTTAGCTGAATCCTCATCACAAGTCTTCAATAATTTCTTGACTACAGGGTCAGTCACTGCTACAATGATGGACTCCCAAATCACACTGCTCCTCAAACCAAACAAATGCATGTCATACCATCCCATCGCCCTTCTTAACTGTGATGTCAAGATCTTCACATCTATCATGACAAAACTTCTCTAACATGTCCTGCCCATCATTATAACCTCAAAACAATCAGGTTTCAAATGTAAACATCAAGCTAACAACAATACATGTTTGGCTGTAGCTCTCATGAAGGTAGCAGAACGCACCCACCAATCCCTGATCCTTCTTTCCCTAGACGCTGAAAAAGATTTCAACAGGGTTGTTTGGGTGTATCTCTTTAAGCTTTTGGCCAAATTCCATACAGGCCCCAAATTGCTAACTTATATTCAGGCCAACTTTTGTTGACCTACAGCAAAACTGAAGGTCAATGGCACCCTCTCCCTGCCTATCTCCCTCATAAGGGGGACTCAAGAGGCCTGCCCCCTTTCTCCTTCTATTTTGACACTTTCTATGGAGCCTTTAGTGGCTAGAATCAAAAACAATCCCGACATCCAGGGCATCACACTGGGGGATAGAGAGCACAAATTGGCTTTATTTGCTAATGATGTTCATTGTTTTCTCATCCATCCTTAACCTCTGTACCAGCCTTAATGAAGGAATTAGACACCTTCTCTGAAATCTCTGGCTTCAAAGTAAATTTTGCAAAATCCTGGGGTTTGGGAGTGGCTGATACGCAAGACAATCTAGAGCAACCCATACGGCAGGCAGGATTCCAATGGGCTACACGCACCAGGGCATAATCCCTCCCTAGTCTGAAATTTTCTGGATGGGCAGACTCAGCTTCCTCAAGATGAAATTTTTGCTGTGCCTCCTGTATGTCCTCTAGATCCTTCCTCTTTCAATCCCTAAATCAACGCTGACCTACATCAGTACAAAATGTTTAGGTTTGTCTGGGGCAACAAATCTCCAAGGGTGGCCAAGGCAACCATGTGCTGTACCAAACTAGACAGGGGCCTAGGATTTCCTGACATACATACATACACACTCGCTATGCAGCTGGATCCCTCACACGATTAGAATTACAATTCAGATGAGAAACCTTGGGTATAGGTAGAACAGGTTTACTCCCTAGTCCCTCTAGATGGTCTGTTGTGGTTTCCCCTTACTAGGGAACCCCTGGGTCCCTCCTCCTGCCGACATCTCTGCTACAAAAATATTGGCAAGAAACAAACATTAGATGTACTTTCCCTTCCTACCCTTTTCCTCTCACCTCTTTAGCGCCTAATCGTGACTTTCCACCTGGTGCTCTCCACCCTACCTCTTATGCCTGGAGCAACAACAAGCCCCCTAGGGCGTCTCCCTTCATGAGAGGTATAACCTCTCCGGCTCTGCGACATACCGAATTGCCCAGGCCTTACAATGGGTGGGACTCCCAAAGGCCAGTGGGGCTATGGAACAGGACGAATCTGACATGGTATAATTTTTTCATTAAAATGTTTGATGAAATGGCATTTCACTACTCTATCACTCTATTCATGTACGTATGCCTGCCAAGAAACACACCTACATAACACAGTAGGAAAGAGAGCTAGGATTGGATATACCTGAAGACGCATGGCTCTCTATTTTGCAAAGAGCATCTGGCTCATCTATATGTCTTAAACACAGAGAAAACTCTTTCCCGATGGTATCTCACACCTGTACGCTTGCCTAGAACGTTTGGAAGCTCTAACATGTGCTGGAAGGGGTGTGGGGATTGGGGCATCTTTATACACAGCTGTTGGGATTGCCCATCAAAACAATCCTTTTGCAAAGTCATCATCCAGAACATATACTCATCACCAACATTACACTGCCACATGATCCTTTATTGGTCCTCCTGGGAGATCCTGGCACGGAGAGGGCTCTTCCCACTGCCACTTGCAAAGGCTGATCTATCTCAGTCCTCCTACTAGCAGCGTGACTATGTATCACCCAAATATGGAAACAACCACACTCTCCCACTCACTGCAGTGCTTAGGGATATGTGGGTCAAATAGGGGGCCAGTTGGTGCCCTTTTCTTACATACTTCCACCACTTAGGTAGGTTAAGGGGCCTGCATCTCACCATGTCTAGGACACTCTGAGCTTCTGACATGTGGGTCCCTCCATCCACGGAGTCGGCAGAAGAGCCCTCCTAACATGTTTACATCACACTCATCCCTAATGCAGAGCCTTGACTCTTCCCCATACACCACTCCAAATAAGTTGAGATTGCCGCCCTTTCAGAGGCCTATGTTTTCCACCTTGGGTATAGGGGGACCAAGCAGATTATTTAGAACCTCCTTCTATTCTGTCCTAACTCAGCCATTTACTGCTGAATCATGTCATAACTTGTAACAACACTTGCCTTGTTGTTTCACATGCAGTACTGATTCACTTCAATGTATATTGGATACTCAAATCATTAAATCTTGTTTGTTTACTCTTAAATTGCGAAATAAAACTTTAAAAAAAGAGATGTTTCTTTTTTTAACCTTTTTTTAGATGGTGTGGTATTTGCACTGTATTTTTTAGATATTTATGTGTATACATTTTACATAATTAAATATGTTAAAAATTGTAAATATACTTTACTATGCTATGGCCCTCATTACGAGTCTGGCAGTCTCATGACCGTCAGACTTGCGGTCCCACCACCAACAGGCTGGCGGTGGGACCGCCACATTTTGCCAGTGGCAGAGCCACCACGGTCGTACCACCAACACCGCTAGGCTTTCACCAGCCTGCGGGTCCCGGTGGTTCTAATCCACCAGAGCAGCACTGCTTGCAGCACCGCCCTGGGTTTCATGAGTCCCCATCTGCCAGCCTTTCCATGGTGGTTTACACTGCCACGGAAAGGCTGGCGGAATGTGTGCTTTGGGGCCCCTTGTCATGTCACTTGTCACGGGCAGTGCAGAGCCCCCATGCACAGCTCGTCGCGCATTCCACTGCCCATAGTACGGGCAGTGAAATGCGTGACAGGTGCTGCTGCACCCGCCGCACAGCCACATTGGTGCCGGCTCCTAATGTTAAGGAAATGTTCACTGCAGGCCCGGGGGTGGAAATGTTTCCACCTCCCTGCCATGTGGTGCTCTCATAATAGGGCCGGTGGGGTTCAGGCTGCACAGGTGGCCTGAAGGCGGAAAGAGTTTGGCGGGGGGCCTCTTCCTCCCGCCAAACTCATAATGAGGGGCCATATTTGTGAAAAATAGTATATATAGGGCCTCATTATGACCTTGATGGAGGGGTGTCCTCCATTACAAATGTGGCAGATATCCCGTCCGTCATATTATGATCCCATTATATTCAAAGGAGATCGCAATATACCACATTTGTGATGGAGAAAACCCTTCCATCAAGGTCGTAAATATGGCCCATAGTGTTTTTTTAATTTATTATGATTTTTTTAACATTTTTTTTAAACTACTGCGGTTCTCCCTTGGTAGAACTGTGTAACATTTTTTTAAATATATAGAAACTTATATTTATTATTCCCTACCTATTACCACTTTAGTAAAGTGGTGATAGGTAGTGCAAACATATGAAACTTAATACTTCCCTTTATCTAAGGCCTTAACCCAGAACACTGGAAAAGCGACCTTAGAACAACATGGCTGTCTTAAACTTTTATAAAGGTAGTCTTTATTCATTCAGCTAATGACTTTACATCATCTTATACCACAGTACTTTCACAAAACGTCACATAAGTACGGCTGTGACAGATATCATGAAGTGTAAATGCCTTATAACTTAAAATGTGCTTATCCCACTTACCTGGAGTCCAAAAAAGGTAATCTGCACACTTTATTGTATTATACTGCCAAATTTTATATAAATCTTTTCAGCCATTTTCACGCTATGTCAAGTACAATAGTCATTGAAAAAAAGCGTTTTGTTACACCTCCTTTTATCTTTGCACCATCTTAGCGATTCACCAAAAAAAAGTACATCATCATAAAATGCAATTGTATTTGCTGCATATTTGTTTATTTGCTTATATAACAATGTGAGCATAAAGCATCTTTTGGTTGTTCATGTTGTAATTCTGAAATTTGCATATACAATCTGGTTTATTGTTTGCACTTCCTTGCATCTTTTTGTAGGATTGTGCTACATATGAAGGCCAAAATGAATGAGAGCCAATGGTTGTTGTAAAAATTGAGATTCTTATTTTTTTTTCCTAGTGGGCAATTATCATCTCCTCCATACAGTAGTTTGTGCAGCTCACTGCTGGGTCACTTTTCCATTTTGTTCCACAAGAGTGCATAAAGAAGATTTTATTTTTTTTGGCTAGGTGGGCACAGTTTTATTTTAGAAGACATGCAGCATGCAAAGAAAACGTATGTAGCTTAAGATGTATTATATTTATTATGTATTTGTTTATTTGTTTCCATTAGCATGTGTTCATAAATGAGTCTTTCGGTTGTTCATGTAGTAAATTTGAAACTTTACATATGCAGGCTGGTTTAATGTTTTGGGCTTCCTTGCTACTTTTAATAGTATTGTGCTACAGGGATATCACTATGATTTTGCCTCTCATAACTTCATAACCTTTTTATAACATCACTTGCAATAGCAAAACGGTTGCCAGTAGGTGGTTATAGTTAGGATCATGTTTCCTTAGAAAAAGTGTTTTTTGACTTGTCTATATCTTTGGCACTGTTTGACAAATCTTCACAAAATGTTCCTAAAAAAAGTGTCCTGGTAATTCTTGATCTGCATGGGAAGTTTCAGAGTGATCCGTCAAATGTTGGGCGAGAAAAAGGGGGGAGTCCAAAAGTTGTGTTTCCCATGTTAATTCCTATAGGACCTTTAGACATGACTACAGCCCGAACTGCTGGATGGAATTACTGCAAATTTGGCAAAAAGCTAGCTGTCGGTACGCAGATTACCGTTTGGTTATTTGGTGTAAATCTCTTCAGTAGTTTACAAGAAATTAAGGAAAATCCAAATTTGTGTATTTCTGGCTGCAAATAAATCGTGAATATTCGTGATTTTTCACAAATGTGCGAGCGAATACGAGCGCTGTAATTAGCTGATCACAACCTGACAAGAAAGTTGAGGCCACCATTTTATGTTATGGGAAAGGGTCCTCTGGCTGAAAAAAGAAATTATAAGTGGTAGAAGGGGTCAGGGTGGAGGTACCCTGATTCCAGGTGTGTGATATAGGGGTGTTTTAGAGTCATATGGGTTTAAAATTATTTTTCTTCACCATGCACAATATTCTTGAATACCCTTGAATATTTGAGGATATTCGAGGATATTCTTGAATATTCAAGAATATTCAAGAATATTCAAGAATATTCAAGAATATGCAAAAAATTAAAAAAACAAAAACATTCACAGACTCATTCATACACTAATTCATTCACTCATACACGCACGTAGAGACTCATGCGCCAACTCACACATCCACTGAGACACTAATAAACACACTTAGATCCACTCGTAGACTTTCAGACCCACTTTCAGACCCACTAAGACACTCATGCACCCACTCACAGATCCACTGACAGAGACTGGCCCAGTGGTTAACCCCCGCTGGGCTACTTGAAATAACTTTAACTACTACTGCTAAAATGTGCCAGGATGTAGTTATAGTTAGGACCATTTTTCCCATAGGCAGAGTGTTTTGACAATAACTGGCACCATTTGATGAAGCTTCATGAACTTCAGTCACTTCATATGCTGTTTTGAATATTTCAGGGTGATCTGTCAAGTGGGGGCCCAGAAAATGTGTGGGGGGGAACACTTTTTCACATTCTATGTCAACAGGATTTTCAACAGTTTTTTAACACAACTACAGCCCAAACTGTTGAACTGAATTTCACCAAATTTGGCAGAAAGCTGGGTTTAGGTCTAGAAAGAGTGCTTTTTGTTATTTGGGGTAAATCCATTCTGTAATGTTGGGGTAATTAGAGTTTAAATAATACCGATATCTAGGCAAGCAGATAATCCACAGATCCAACTGTCCCCATGCTGATATCTAATTGGCTGCCAACACTTCAATAAGGAAATGTCGGCAGCCATCATGGGACTTGGATTCAGCCGAGTCCCACAGAAAAAGATTAAAAAAGATAAGGGGCGAGGGTAGGGTCACCCTGAGCTCCTAGCCTTGATCTAGGGGTCCCCACGGAACCCATCAGGGCTAAAAAGCATTTTTTTAAAAAGGAATTCACAGAAAAATCTGCAGATGGCTCTGCTGATTTTTCTGACATCATTTAAAAAAAAGGGTGGTCTCCTGCCCTTTTCTTTTGTCCCCAGATGGGCCAGTTTCTGGGGGCATTGGGGACTTGAAAAAGGAGGGAAACACAGGGGGCCACCCTCCTAGTGCTTGTGTTATCTCCCAGGACTGCCACCTTCCTGGGGTAATCACAGACAACTATGCAGGGGGCGTATGGCCTGCATGCACCAAGGACCACTACCTCCCTAGGGAAAAACAATATCTTAATATCGGTGAGGGTTGTATGGCCTCCCCCGAGCCCCGGGGACCACCACTTCCATGGGGCTAAAGATTAAATGAAAACATGGCGGTACCCACTGCCCCCGCAGCTCCGGGGACCACCACCACCCCAGGGCAAAAAATTAAATTAACACCAGGAGTCTGCATGACCCCTTCCTGCTGTCCTTGGGACCATCACCTCATCAGGGCAATTCATTTCACATTAAGGGGAGGGCACACAGCCCCCTCACAGCACCAGGACCGCCACCTCCCCAGGGCCTAAAAAAGATAAGGAAGGGGGTCACTTGCGGACCCCTGTCCCCGGGGACCACCACCTCCCAAAGGAAAAGTTCACAGTTTGGAGGAGGGCTGCACGGCCTCCCTCAAGGAGCCAATAATACCCCTGGTGACTGTCACCACCCCAGAGCCTGCTCCTGCTATGTCCTGGGGTGCCCACCCCCAGGACATAGCTGTTTGCTGTGATTTGGCCTTGAGGCTTCCTCGCAGTCCCAATGCACACTGAGTGCACTTCAGTGCACCGAGGACAGATGGCTGGGCCCTGGGGGATGGGGCCTCAGATTGGCCCGGCAAAGACATGGCCCCCCATGAAGTTGTAGTAGGCCCCAAGGGATGAGGTCCCTGGGGCCAAAGTTAACTGAGGGAGGGGGGACCCTGATCCCACACTGGACATTTACCCAGCGAGGTAGCACTTAATAACTAATCAGTAGAAAGTACTGCAATTGGAAACTGTGAACCCTTGTTGGATAAACAAGCAGATGAGCTTCAGCCTGGCCAAGATGCTCATTTCACAATAATTAAACATCAACACTTAAAAATATAAATGTAGCAGGTGCCTGTATTGAAGCTCTTCTTCTGGAAAGCACAGATGATCTTATCACCTGGGCTTGGTGGAGCCAAAGCAAGTGTGTTTGCTCCCGGATTCCATATTACAAAACAATCTGAAATCCTATCTGGAGGTGAATGCATCTTTCATCTATTGGAGTGCAATCAGTCACTTGTGGCCTAAGATAACTCTAACTCACACCCTCACCATGCACTGCTAATTACCCCAGATATTACAACACTCATGCCAACTTTTATGACATCAACAAAAATATCAATTAAACATTAGAAGTTAAATTATTGAAATAAAAACGGTGCATGGCAAGGGCGAAAGTATTGGATACCTTAGGCCACGAGTTATAGTTACTTGAAATAACTCTAACTATAAGTGCTGAATGTCTCTGGTTTGTGCCAGCAAATTCAGAACCAAACTATAATGTTCCTGTAACCTTTATTTTTTTAAGTCAATAATATTCATTTCAGTAGTTCTGTGCAGATGGCCAGACAGCATTTACTGCTAAATACTCCACAAATTACGGCCCTCTTGACATCTTTGATAACATCATTGACAATATCAATGTAAAACTTGCAGTAAACATTTTGTTAAAAAAACTGTTGCAAGGCAGAGGCACGAGTTATAGTTATATTAGGGCACGCGTTATAGTTACTTCAGATAACTCTAACTATAACAGGTGAATTACTATGGTTTTGTATGTTTAAAATGTGAGCCTAACTGTAACGTCCCTGTTATATGTGTATATATATATATATATATATATATATATATATATATATATATATAATTTTTGGGGGAGGTGAGTGTGAGGTATGGTGGTTTGTAGGCAGTTCATGAATCATAGTGCATAATCCTTCAATACCTCATCAAATAATAGTTTGTTCCCTGGTGTGTAGCCAACAGTCCACAAGTAGCAAACATTTGAATCTAAAAATCGTGTGTTGTGTCTGTGCACCAAAAAACAAGCATTAAGCTCTATGAGGTGTGTACCTTCACGTTAACAGCACTTTTTCCCTTTCAAGTATACCTCTACATTAGCAGCCTTAATGTTGCATATTTTACAGACCATCTGTTATGTTGAAATTGCAGGTGTCAATAGCCAACATTCTCATGCCCCAATGTGGTATGTCTATTGCAGTTATTAATGCGGGAGATGCAGTCACGCATTTTGTTCTATTGCAACTCCTAATGTGTTTATCACTCTCTTTGGAGGCTTCAAAAGAAGCTCATGAATTTGATTTAATGGCATCAAGTCCTGCTGAGTGTACACAGTCCGTTTTCCAAACTTCCCGTGCTACAAGTGAGATGGAAGAAAACATGGGTAACGAGTCAATCAACATTAAAAGATGCAATGGTATCTCTATGAGAACATGTGCTTTACACTCTTCGGATTAGGGAAGATTAAGCAAAGTAAATAAAAAGAAACAGAAAAAAAAAAAAAAACAGAAGGAAAGAGGAACAATTAACAAATGGAAAACCTTGTTTGCTGACCAGCAGAAGTTTGAGAGGAAAGAGTAGGTGAACCTTACCTGCGAGTTAAAGACTCATAGGAAAAAGTGTCTCCTGATGGTTGTGGATGGTGCTAGTAGCGTTGGGGGTGGGTGACAATCACAATTGTAAAATGAGGTATTTGCCTTAAGAAGAATAAGAGGTCAGGTGTCCTGACGTGGGAGGCAAAGTACAGGAAACGAAATCTACCAAAGTCAAAACGCATTTCCTTGTATTGCTGGTGGATAGAGGAGGAAGGAGGACCTTTCCAGCAAGGAAATATCTCCTGAGAGGTTAGGGCAATATTTTTCACTATACTTTACTATAGGGAGATACCACGGTTTGCTGGTGCGGAGATATCTGTACGGTAAAGTATAATGAAAAGTAAAATGTTAAATATTATTGTAAATTAATTGTATATATATTTTCAATGTAGGAAGGAACAAAATGCAACAACATTGTTAAGTTAATTTTGAATGTTTAAATATATTACAAGGAATAAAAAATATTTTTCAGATGCTTAACTTAAACAAATAAGGGCCAGATTTACAAGAAAGTGGCTCAGTGTGGCTCTGTGCCACAATTGGCAGCCCCACATCACTTCAGAAATGCAGGGATGCATTGTATTTATGAGACTACGGCGCACCCCTGTGTTTCCCTTAGCATGGAAGCTAAGTTTAGCTGCCTAGAACCAACACAGACACCCTTACACCACAGTGCAAGGGTGCCTGTGATGCTGGGAATGATTGTTTATGTGCAGTAAGGTGTTCCTTCCTGCACATAAACAATCAATAATGGCGATTTGCCATTAGAAGCAGCAAATCGTCATTATTTAATGATTCTTTATGTGCAGGAAGGGACACCTTCCTGCACATAAACAATCATTCGGGCGTTTTGCTGTTTTTGTGTGTGCTGCAGAATGCAGCACACATTGAAAAAGAAAAAACGAGGAGAAATAAAAGTATTTTTCCTTGTTGCGCTATACTAATGCCACCCTTGGAGTGGTATTAGTTTTTAGCTCTGCCTCAAGTTTACAAATTCTCGTAAATCTGGGGCAGCATCAATACAATAAGCAATGGGTGTTGCGTGGGTATGCCCACAGCAACATCCATTGCATGCCCCTCTGCCGCAGAAAACTTTGTCAGGGACCCATATTTACAAGGCAGAGTTAAGCCACAAAAAGTAGCTTAAAGCCACCTTGTAATTGTGGTGCAGGACATTGCACCACCAGAGCATCACTGAAAGTGATGCCCCAGTGGTGCAAGGGGATTGTAAATACAGGCACGACTCATGGGAGGGAAAAGGGGTGGTGCAGCGCAATGTGCGGCAGGGGTGGACCAAAGAAAATATACATAATTTAAAAAAAATAAAACTTACCTTTTTCCATGCTGCGCCACTCCTTCCACTCTGCTGTGCTCCGTCTTGCATTGCAGTCACAGGCTCCTAGCCTGCCCTGCGTCCAATCCTACCACTGCTTTCATGCTGCAGCAGCATGAAAGCAGTGGTAGGACTGGTCGGAGGGCCCAACCAGAGTGCTCCAAAGCAGAGTGGGTGCCTCTGCCTGAGAGATCCTAGGGCGCACGAATGTTTGGCCAGCCTGAGTTGGTCGGCCATACACACATGCGCATTGAGGGGCAGTGCTGTGCACTCCCCCTCTGTCCCCGTCAAGCCCATGGCCCCACCGCTTTTATAGGAAAAACATAATAAACAGAGTTTATTAAATGTTTTCCAGCTGCGGCTGCTAGCCCGGAGGCGACGCTCCTCCACTGCCACCCGTGTGTACATATGCTCCTAAACTTCTAACTAAAATAAAAAATGTTTTTTATGCATTAATAGTTTCTTAAAGCAATGTTTGAAAAAGTTTGTTCTTTTATTTACGTTTTTTTACATTTAATTGTATTTATTTCTATATATATGTATCTATTTATATTTTAAACTATTTAAAATAATTCCTTTTAGCTTAACCTTATTTCCTATATAGACATACCTGAATTACTTTCTTTAAAAGGGTGTTGTAGTATCAGTAGTTGGTCATGTGTGTTGTTTCAGTAATTTTACACTCGGGCTTTTGTGATTACTCATAAGACCTAAACTCACTCAGAAATGTAAACTTTCACGTGTAAATACTCACAATCTTTGTGAATAGCCCCCTATCATCTCACCTGCTGTGGCCTCCCCCCCATCTCTGCGACCTGAACCGGGCGCCTAAATATAACTTCCTTGCACTTATGTTACCTGTTCCACTCATTTAGGAAATATGTGCGGACTTGGGTCCTTTATTTCTTTTCCGGAACGGAGGAAGCATTCAAAACTGGACACAGTATTCTCCATGTAGGAAATTAAACTGTAATCGTTGGGTTTAGGTGCGCAGATTCTGGCTAGAGACGGAAATGCTGATCCTCTGGTATCTCTCAATCAAAATTCAGGTAATTCGCAATGCTTTTATACCTTGTAAAAATTTCGTCAAAGATCACTTCCTTAGATGACCTAAAATGGTCCAGAACCAAGACTGAACACAAATTAAACGGACTGTCATTGATTACACAAACCGTCTTTCTTATAGAACACATGGATTCTGAATGCAAGAGATCCACTGCTTCAAAAGTATAGTGCCAGAACACCAATGTCAAAATATCATCTGCAATAAATGTTGTGCTGCAAATATTAAACAATATATAGAACATAATATTTATATGAGATGAAGTTTCTGTATAAGTTGTTCTGACATTCAACTATTTAAATTCGAACTAGATTGATAGTTTTTGAATTTCTGTCATACTATATTCTTGGTTTCTTGTATCTGCTGTTCTATCTCAACATTTAGTTGGTTCTTCAGTAGCATCTCAAACAACATTTTGTACAATGGTTTGGTTCAAAGTGCTGTAATAAATTCATAAACAAAAATTTGAAAAACATTTCCTGAAATGTAGGGCTTAAAACATTGTCACTCTAGCAGACTAAGACAAGAGACCTGCCCTATCAAACTGCCTGTCAAAGTGTGAGCCTCTTTACCTGAAGTTTGTAGTTACAATAGGACTATTTAAATGACATATCCGGTCTCAGGAACCCTTGAAGGCCATAGTTTCATTAGTCAGAAAGTAAAACATTTGACATTTGACACAACCATTCCCTGCCTTTATTCCATTTCCAGTCACCTAGAGAGGTCATCTAAGTCACAGTTTTACTTACATCAGTTGTGACCACTTGGAAGCGACACTGTAGGTCCCGATCAACAATCCCAAATGAGTTTTAATCATTACAGTTCATAACTTTTAACCAAAGTGCTTAAATATTTTATCCTATTTACTAGATCAATGTTGTTCTTGTGTTTTTGTTCATGTATCACATTCATTTTTCTTAGGGCAGTGTCTTAAGGCCTCTGGATGACGAGCCACAACTCACAAAAAGACTGCAGCCTGTTTCCACTCTCGCTTTAATATCTGATTTCCAACAACGTTATGCCAGAGAATTTGCTGTTAGTCATTTAGACCTTGTGAATGGCCCACAATCCAACTAGTTCAACACAGGCAAAAACCTCCACTTCCTTAGTAGAGGACTGCACACCATATTTAGAAATTCATACTTGCACGGCAGGAATCTCTAATCCTTCAGGGCAACTCTAGATGCAGCGGTTGCTATGAAAGCTTGAGAGTTTGCCAACTGGGTTCCATGCTTGTTTATTTGCTCAGTAAACCCTTTTGTTTTTCAAGAAAAAAAAGTCCCAAAGCAGAGGTTTTGGCCTTGAAAAACAAAAACATCAATGGCCCGATATGCAGAGAGGTTTCTCTCTAGCACTTGCAGACCAATGACAGATTTCTTCCCAAGACCTCCATGTTCTGCATAATGATCCAGGCATGGAAGTCTAGTGATGATGACCCCACACTATTTAGAACAGTGTAACTGCATACTATTACCTCATTGCCACTTCGTTAGAAAGCCAGATCAGAGGGTCCCATGACAGACAGGGGTATAGGGCACTATTAAAACAAATACTGTCTTCCACCCCTGGTGTCCTCCATATGTTGTTCTGTCCTTTCTTTGTTCTACATTTAGAAATGCCTTAAAAAATTATTTCTGTTGGTGTTGCCATTTGGATTGAGTACTCCTGTGATGAGTGTTTCCAAAATGTCCGACAGCTTACTATCTGATGCATCTTTTTAGGTTTTCTTGATGCAGAAACTGATTTAATATCCCTTGTTTTTATCATTTTTTTACACAGGTTTGTGCATTGAGTGAGTTTACGGGCCACCAGTCGAACACTGCACGTTTTTTTCACTTCACTATTTTCCTGATTTTTTCAAGCAAAAGTTTCAAATGTGTGGATATGATGTTGTGAGCATTGAGCAGCAAGTAATGATTGCCCACTTGGACTGCATTATGGTATAGGAAAAGACCTCCTATATTTTTTGGGGGGGCACTGTATGCATATGTGGTAACCATACTTTTGACTACATGGTTTCACAGTGACCAGTAGCCCACTTGGGTGAGACTGGTTTTAAATACCACATTAATATTTAATTTGCATTTACTCATTTGTATTTTGTTAGGCATTTGTGTGCCATATGTTGATTCTGTTCTGATTATACAGCTATGATGCATGTATCAGCATGCCCTGTCACTAGTGTTTTCTTTGTAATCAAGATTTGTAAATATCCACGATGGTTGGAGTTTAAACGTGGTTAAGACTACATTTACCACAATGCTCTGCTGATGCGCTTTGAATAGCTGATCTTACAGTGCTCTGATACCTTATTGTACTGATTATTATTCAACCTGCTTGTATAGTGATTTAACATGTACGCCTGGGTACTAGCCTGTACAGTGTATAACTGATGCCTTACAACTTTTTGTACTCCTGGGCTCTGATTTTGATGTCTTTGGAACTGTAATCAAGTACGGGGGCAGGCATGTGCTTGAAATAACTTTCACTATAACAGTTGAACTTCTGTGGGTTTGTGCGTGTAATGTCTGAATCTAACCATAACGTCCATGTAACCATTCATTTTTTTAATGAATTTCTAAGCCTTTTTAATTCTACTTCCTAACTACAACGTCCTTGTAACTTTTGGGGGGTTTTCTGTGAATTTCTATTTTTTTTTAACATTAAGTAAGAAGACCATCACAATGCTTTGTGGGGTTCAGGTGGTTGGATGCAGGGCCTGGTCTGGCATTGTGCTGCCCCCATCCTAGCTTTCTGCTCCTGCCCCCTTCCACTTTGCCATATATTGTCAAAGTTAATTCCCCTGCTCCCTCATTACTGACCTATGTGGCTGTTGTTCTGCCACTGCCCTTCCTGCCAGCCCTGAATTGTTAGCTTGCTTCTCCCTCCACCGCCTCCCTACACTCTGTTGGCAGAGTTCATGCACCAGTCTCCTCCCTCCTGCCTTACATTTTCCTATGTGCTGCCACTGCCGCCTCCCACTGCCACCTCCCTCCTGCCCTTCATGGTCCATTATGCTGCAACTCTCCCTACTCTCAGTCCGTTATGGTCAGCTTGCTGCCTTTGCCTTTTAACCTCTGTTCTCTGCTGTCCATGCACATGGCCCTGTCCCCTACCTATTGTTTTCCATTGTTTGTTGTGCTGCACTGCCGTCCTGCTTGCCCTGTGTGGTGTATTGTGCTGTTGCAATCCCTGACACTTTCCCTGTAAGGTCAGTTTGGTGTCCCTGTCTATCGCCCATGTCCCTACTCCATTCCTCCTGCCCTCCATGATCCAATGTACCATACTTTCCAACCATTTGAACTTGGCAAAAGGGGGATTTTGAGAAACAAATGGGGCAATTGATTTTCCCCATTGACTTACATTGGAAAAGAGGAGATTATAGGCAAGAGGCAGGTATAATAATGCCCTTTTGGGTTTAAAAACTTTGGAAGTCTCCTCCCTGAATTGGGTCTATTGGCCTGTATGGTTGCAGTGTCACTGCTTCTTCCTTATGCCCTCAATGGTCTATTATATTGCTATAGCCTCTCTTTGTGGGCCTGCATTATTGGTTAGTTGACCCTGTATCCCTTGTGCCTGCCCTCCATGGTCTGTTGTACTGCTACTGCCCTTCCCACTTGCCCAGAATGGTCAACTTGTTGAATCTGCACCCCCCTCCCTGCCCTCATTTATACACGCACCTAACCTATGCCTACCAACAGTATTATAATGAACAGTTAGATTGCTAACAAGCTATATTTATTATAAAAATACAGTACGCCTGACATCATGTTGATGTAATCAAAGCTTTCAGAGATTATAAAGAAATGAGAGGGTCTTATTCCCATAGAAATTATGGTTAGTGCTCTAAAAAAAAAAATAAGGAAATGTTTTCAAAGTTTTCAAATAGCTTTTCAGCACTTGTAAATGATTTGCTATCTTTTCAGTTTTTTTATCCATTTGATCACTTAATTATTTATCACATTTAGGGGAGAAGGTGTGGTGTTAAGGCAAAGGCTGCAGACTTTGCAACTGGTTAACCAGGTTTGAGTTTTAGTGTCAGCTCGACATCCTGTGATTCTGGGCAAATCACCTAATCTCCCCATGCCTAAAACCAAAATGAATGTGTCCTTGTACAATGTAACTGATGCTCATGTAAAGCACTCCAATATCTTCAGGTAACATCTGTCCTATGTAAACTACAAAAAAAACTAAACAACTAAGGCCCTCATTAAAAGTCTGGCGATCCTAAGACCGCCAGACTTGCAGTGGTGGTGGGGCCACCATGGTCGTGGCAGTCCGACCACCACATTACAACTGTGGCATAGCCGTCATGGTCGGACTGCCGTCACCGCCAGGTTGCCGTCAGCCGCCAGCCGCCAGGCTAGCGGTCTCAGCGGTCTCAATCAGCCAGGGCAGCACTGCTTGTAGCGCTGCCCTGGGGATTACAAACCCCCTTTCCGCCAGCCTTGCGTGGCATTAGCCCTGCCATGCAAAGGCTAGCGGAAAGGGGGTGCCAGCCCCCATGGACAGCCCAGTTGCACTTTCCAAATCACAGGCAGTGTAAAGTACAACTGGTGCTGCTGCAACCACGCACCGCCACATTGTCGCCAGCTCGATTACTAGCCAGCGGCAATGTTAAGGCCCTGTTCTCCGTAGGGCCGGCAGGTGGAAATGCTGTTTCTGCCCGCTGGCCCTGCCGTTAACTCGTAATAGGGCCGGCTGTGCACGGGCCGCATTCGTGGTCAGGTGCGGTCAGGTGTTGTACGAGTTTGCTGGGCAGCCTCCGTCGCCAGCCAAACTCGTAATGAGGGTCTTAGTGTTTTGCACACTTTGGTCATTGGGCTATACTTGGGATACATTTAGGTGATAGGTGTGCTACATTTGGGACCTTTTTTCTTGGATGGCCATCTTGGGAGACTTATTTTTTATGGAGCTCCCTAATTGCCTTATCTATTACAGTATCCTCAGTAAAAATGCTTTAGGTTTTCCACTTCAGTTCCATCAAGCTGGCTTTCAGATATGCCACACTTTTGGCATAAATTCAGAATGTTGGTGCTCAAGTTGCCCATTAGAGCACTACAAGCTGCTGATCACCAGGGAGTTAACTGTCAATCCTGCTGCTTTTGTTGAAGGTGCATGTTTCCGTCTGCATGTCGAAAAGTTGTAAGAAATAGAAGGGAACGATATTTTAGAACTCACTCAAAACATGTCTAAGATTTCTTTCTACAGCATCAACCATCATTTTTCTAATAAAATGAGCCTACTCTTGCTGTTCCTTTATAAATTAAGGTGGTCATTACAACCCTGGCGGACGGTGTTAAAGCGGCGGTAAGACCGCAAACAGGCCTGCGGTAAAAAAATGGGAATTATGACCGTGGCGGAAACCGCAAACAAAGACAGCCACTTTAACACTCTGACTGCCACGGCGGTACAGACAAACAGCTTGGCGGTCACCGCCAACAGACAGACGGAAGACAATGTACTGCCCACAGTATCACAACCTACCAATCCGCCACCTTTTCCGGGGTGGATTCCCCGCGGATAAAAACACGGCGGAAACAGCCATTTCAAAGGGAAAACGCTCACCTCTACACACCCCACGAGGAACGACAACACCATGGAACCAGAACTCCAAATTCTCCCTGCGATAGTCTTCCTGCTCCTATACGACCATCATCAACACCGGCGGCGAAGACAACAGTGAGTACTGCACCTACAACATAGGGGAGGGGGAGGCAAAAGTCAGGGACACACACACGCAACACCCCCACACCCACCCGACCCTCACCCACTACAACACACACACCAATGCATATCCAAACATTACAGTAACAACCCCCAAACCCCCTGGAAGAATGCAAAGACAAAAGGAAATGAGTTCAACCATTGTAATATATCAAAATACAGTTACCAAATATATACAGATATATATACACATTCAACAAAATATACATCACGATTAGTAGTTCAGGTAATGCACCATTCATTGTCCGTGGACCACTGGGCCCAAAATGCATGGGCGAGGCCCACACCAGATACCTGATCAAAACAGAGAGAACACTGCCGGGGCATCAGATAGAAATACAAAAGGCCCCTCAGGGGGAAGGGAAGGGGGGCACCTCAGCCGGATGAGTGCTCCATGCCCATTGATGTGTCCTGGGGAGTGCAAAGCCACAGTCTCTCAAGTCTCTACAGTGGGTGGGTTGCCCACTGTACCATCCTGGGGAGTGCAAAGCCACATTCTCTCAAATCTCTACAGTGGGTGGCTTGCCCACTGTACCATCCTGGGGAGTGCAAAGCCACAGTCTCTCAAGTCTCTACAGTGGGTGGTTTGCCCACTGTACCATCCTGGGGAGTGCAAAGCCACAGTCTCTCAAGTCTCTACAGTGGGTGGCTTGCCCACTGTACCATCTTGGGGAGTGCAAAGCCACAGTCTCTCAAGTCTCTACAGTGGGTGGGTTTCCCACTGTACCATCCTGAGGAGTGCAAAGCCACAGTCTCTCAAGTTGATAACAGTCTCCACTGGTTCTGGAGGGGGACTGGTGCCCAGAGTGCTTCTTCCTGGCAAGGACAGAGGTAGTGAATGCATGTCTCCACTGGTTCTGGAGGGGGACTGGTGCCTAGGGTGCTTCATCCTGGCAACGACAGAGGTAGTGGATGCATGTATCCACTGCTTCTGGAGGGGGACTGGTGCCCAGAGTGCATCACTCTCCCAGTGACGGTCCCAGTTGCGTCACTGCCCATGCCGTGGCGGTCTTTGCCCTGTTCAGCGGTGCTTGCCCTGTTCAGCGGTGCTTGCTATGGCGGTCTTTGCCCTGTTCAGCGGTGCTTGCCCTGTTCAGTGGTGCTTGCCATGGCGGTCTTTGCCCTGTTCAGTGCTGCTTGAGTTTGCAGTTTCTGACCTGTTCAGTGGTGCTTGCCATGGTGGTCTTTGCCCTGTTCAGTGGTGCTTGCCCTGTTCAGCGGTGCTTGCCCTGGTCAGCGGCACTTGCCATGGCGGTCTTTGCCCTGTTCAGCGGTGCTTGAGTTTGCAGTTTCTGACCTGTTCAGTGGTGCTTGCCATGGCGGTCTTTGCCCTGTTCAGTGGTGCTTGCCCTGTTCAGTGGTGCTTGCCATGGCGGTCTTTTCCCTGTTCAGCAGTGCTTGAGTTAGCAGTTTCTGACCTGTTCAGCGGTGCTTGCCATGGCGGTCTTTGCCCTGTTCAGCGGTGCTTGCCCTGTTCAGCGGTGCTTGCCATGGCGGTCTTTGCCCTGTTCAGCGATGCTTGAGTTTGCAGTTTCTAACCTGTTCAGCGGTGCTTGCCATGGCGGTCCTTCATTGCACAGCTGGGCTTGGGCTGGCGGTCCTTCATTGGGCAGCTGGGCTGTGGCTGCCGGGGCCCTCCTGGGAAGCTGGACTGTGGCTGGCGGTGGCCTCCTGGCGACTGACGATCGGGCTGTCCTCCTGGGCACTGACTCTGACTGTGGCCTCCTGGCCAGTGACGATGGGGCTGCCCTCCTGGGCACTGACTCTGGTGGTGGCCTCCTGGCCAGTGACGATGGGGCTACCCTCCTGGGCACTGACTCTGGCGGTGGCCTCCTGGCCAGTGACGATGGGGCTGGCGGTGGCCTCCTGGGCAGCAGGGATGATGGCGGTCTTCTCCGCCGTGCTGCTCCTCCCAGACTTTGGCAATTTTTTCTGCCCCTTCCCCACATTGGGAGGAGTCACAGCTGAGTGGACACTCCCCCCGGGACCCTTGTGAGCGGCTTTGCTGGCTGGAGTCTTACCCCACTCCCGCCGGGCACTGTCCAACTTCTGGTGCTTCACAGGGTGGGGGACTGGCTGTGCTGTGGCTCCGTGTCACACTGGCTGCCCTGGTGCCCGGTGCACTCCACATACCTCTAACAACAGGCACCACTGGTCCCGGAGATTTTTTGGCTGAGGTGCTTGTATGGGACCTAAGAATTGGAGGGGGGGTGGGAAAGAGGTCAAGCTGGGTCAGGAAAAGTTTCTTAGGAACACTGGGACGGGTAGCTGGAGGGGGTCTGGGAGTGGAGGAAGAGGAGGTGGTTGTAGGAGGTGTAACTTTTGTGGCTTTGGGTGCAGGTGCATGCGCTGGAGGCTGTCGAGAGGTGGATGTATGTTGGGTGGGTGTGTGCCTGCGTTTGTGTATTTTGGGAGGGGGCGTCACAGACACACTGGGAGAGGACACAGGGGACGTGTAAATGGTAGTGGGGGTGGTGAGTGCAGGTGAGCGGGGTGTGGTGGTGAGTGTGCTGGTGCGGGACCTAGTGGCTGTAGTGGTAGGGCATGCAGGTGAGAGTGTAGACGAGACTGGGAGGGAGGAGGGAGACAAGGAGGAGGGGGACACAGTGGAGGCAGTGGATGTTGCTGTGTCTGTATGTGTGTGGTTCTTGCGTGAGTGCCTGTGGGATGTGTGGTGCTTATGTTTGCCTGAGCTTCCCTTGTGTGGTGAGGTGTGTGCAGGCTGGTCTGATGGTGTGCTTGGGATAGGCTGGGGTACAGGGAATTGGGTCTGGGTGGTGGAAGTTGGAGGGGGGAGGCTAGAGACAGGGACAATGGCTGCCATCAGTGCTGAGGCCAGAGTTTGCAGGGTTCGATGAAGGGCAGCCTGACCAGAATGAAAGCCCTCCAGGAATGAATTTGTGTGTTGCAATTCCCTTTCTACACCCTGGATGGCATTCAAAATGGTAGACTGCCCAACAGTGAGGGACCTGAGGAGGTCAATGGCCTCCTCACTGAGGGCAGCAGAGGTGACAGGGGCAGGGGCTGAGGTGCCTGGGGCGAAGGCGATGCCCACCCTCCTGGGTGAGCGGGCACGGGGCGAAGGCTGAGGGGCTGCTGGGAGGGCGGTGGTGGTAGGATGGGTGGTGGCTGTACCTGTAGAAGTGGGGGAGCACAGATTTTACCGCCTCCACAAGGGAGCTCCCATCGGAGGACGAGTCTGTGTCGCTGGTTGCTGATCCTGTGACTGCCGTGGTGCTCCCCTCGCCCTCCGTCCCACTAGTGTATTCAGAGTCCGTGGTGTGGCCCTCCATGGCCATGTGGGATGCAGCTCCCTTGTGCTCCGGTGCCACTGTACCTCTGCCTGATGATGCTGATGCACACAAGAACAGGGTGACCACAAAAAGGGGGGGGCGACAGAAGAAAGATAGGTTGAGTGCATGGCTTACCGCTACTGTTGGCGGACAATACAGACACAGCAGCCCCCTGCACTACGCCGCGCTGTTGGGCTCTACAGATGCAGTTCCTGGGATATGTCCTACATGGCTATGGTCGACCTCTGCACACATAGATGACACAGGGGCATGTACACCTGTACCTGGCACGCTACAGAGGTGGGGTGGAGTGCCACATGGCCTGCATTACGGAGGGGCCTAGCCTACGGAACTCGCCCTGGCCTAGGGGAACCCACAGCCCTCCTCCCCCACCCAGACACCTTCACTGTGCGCAAAGTCCGCAGAATGATGTTGTACTCACCCCCTTGTGTCTGCTGTGATGCCCTCAAGCGCCCATCCAACTCAGGGTCGGGCACCGCCAGGATCCGGAACATCACGGGGGTCATGGTTCGACAGGCACCCCTCCCACGTTGGGAGGCCATCCCCAGCTGAGCCTCCGCCGTCTTCTTGCTCCAGCGGCGAATGTCCTCCCATCTTTTCCGGCAGTGGGTGCTCCGTCTGTGGTGGACACCCAGGGTCCAGACGTCCTTGGCGATGGCACGCCAAATATCCTTCTTCTGGTGGGCACTGACCTACATGAAATGTACAGGGAAGAAGAGAAGTCATTATCAACTGCACCGTCGAAGTGAGTGGCCCACATCCCTAGCCTTGCCATGTGGCACATGCATTCACCGTCCTTCATGCACGCAGAACTGTGGCCCCTTCCTTCTTACAACCAGCCCTCTCCACTCAGGCATAGCCCATACAACGTGCTCCCTGTATACTTATTTGTTGGTCTGGAGGACCGTAGAGTAGCGTGTACTGGGGGAGGACCCCGTCCACGAGCTTCTACAACTCCTGTGCAGTGAAGGCAGGGGTCCTTTCCTCAGACGCACGAGCCATTGTCTCTTCCAGACCGAGGTCACAGCAGCACTTGCTAGAAAATGGCGGTCAAGTCTGCGGCGGTGACATCCGCGGCATTGCGTATCATCACCGCCGGTGCACTTCTGGGACCCATAGGGTCCTATGTTAACCAATGCAGCATTGCGCCTCGGTCTTCGGCCGCCTACCGCGACGGTGTACAACGCCAGCGCAGTTACCTCACATCCCATTGTCCCAGTTTAGAGGTCAGGCAGCCGCCATTTCAGGGGCCCACATGGCTTCTTTTTCAACTGCGTCACACATACATAGGCCTAGACTCAACACACATACAGGCAACATTTTGAATTATGTTTTGTGTTCTGTGCAGACTGTGGGTACATACCTCTGAGTTGTTTGACTCTGTGGTCGCTGTTGTCCTTTCTAGGCAACGTCCGCTGGGACATGTGAGGAGATGGCGGAATCCTCCGGTACACCAACCGCTGGTGGACCTGTTGACAATGGAAGAGCGACATTTAATCATCACCTACAGGTTTGACCGTGCCACAATCCAGGAACTGTGTACCCAGTTGGATCCTGACCTGATGTCAGCAATCCGCCATCCCACAGGGATCCCCCCTCAAGTGCAGGTGCTATCAGTGCTCCATTTCCTTGCAAGTGGGTCATTTCAAACAACAGTGGCCATTGCATTGGGGATGTCCCAGCCTATGTTTTCCAACGTGTTGTCCAGAGTGTTGTCTGCCCTGCTGAAACACATGCAGAGCTACATTGTTTTCCCTCAGGTGGAGGATTTAGCTACAGTTAAAGGTGACTTCTATGCCCTAGGACATATCCGTAACATCATAGGTGCCATTGATGGGACCCATGTAGCTCTGGTCCCCCCCCCACAGGAGTGACCAGGTGTACAGGAACCGGAAGAGTTATCATTCGATGAATGTACAGATGGTATGTTTGGCAGACCAGTACATCTCCCAGGTAAATGCTATGTTCCCTGGCTCTGTGCATGACGCCTACATCCTGTGGAATAGCAGCATCCCTTATGTGATGGGTCAACTCCAGAGGCACTGGGTGTGGCTATTAGGGGACTCTGGTTACCCCAACCTGTCATGGCTACTGACCCCAGTGAGGAATCCCAGGACCAGGGCAGAGGAACGCTACAATGAGGCCCATGGGCGGACTAGGAGGGTGATCGAACGGACCTTCGGCCTCCTGAAGGCCAGGTTTAGGTGCCTCCATATGATAGATGGTTCCCTATTCTACTCACCAAGGAAGGTGTGCCAGATCATCGTGGCCTGCTGTATACTTCACAATCTGGCTTTGCGACAACAGGTGCCTTTTCTGCAGGAGGATGGTCCAGATGACGGTGTTGTGGCAGCTGTGGAGCCTGTGGACAGTGATGAGGAGGAAGGAGAGGAAGAAGACATTGACAACAGGGACTCAGTTATCCAGCAATATTTCCAGTGACACACAGGTGAGAACACATTCCTGTCTACTACAAGTACTTTCACACTTCTACCTCTATCCTGTCTGCCGATTTCAACTAGTATATAGTAACTGAGTTGTACATTTCCATTACGGTTTCACAAGTGCGGTTACCAACGTGTGTCATCTGCTTACATTCCTCATGGACTTGAGATGTGTGACATAGGTATGTTGACATTACATTTGAGAACGGATTTTGTCACTGTCATTGCTAATACACATTTTCAAAATCACAGACTGACTCCAGATTGTTTTGTGCTTCAAGGGTGTTTATTGAAGTGCTAAATATTGGAGGTGGGTGGTAAAATGGTGAGGGGTGATGGTGGAGGAATGTCCATGGCAGAGTCCAGTCTATTAGACTCACAGGTGCACTGCCCATATGGGCATGGGAAGTGGAGCTGGGGCAGTTCCAATATGGACAGGGTTACAAAGTGGGACAGTGGGATGACAATCAGGGTGGTCTCATTTCTTGGCGGGGTCTTGGCATCGTGCTCTGTCCTGTTCCTCGATCTCAGGGACCGCTTGCGGGGTTGATCTCCGTCTGCAGGGGGTGGGGTGATGGTGTGGTGGTCCTGTGGCAGTGCCTCCTGTCCACTAGGGCCGGCGGAGGTGGTGGGCTGTTCTTCGTCCATGCTAGTGTCAGGGGCCCCTTGGAGTGCCACGGTCTCCCTCCTGGTGTTAAGTATCTCCTCAGCAACCCTATTATGGTGCCCAGGGCGGTGCTGATGGTTCTGAGTTCCTCCCTGAAGCCCAAATACTGATCCTCCTGCAGGCGCTGGGTCTCCCGAAACTTGGCCTGGATCGTCTCCTGGGAGTGGTGGTAGGCTTCCAAGATGGAAAAGAGGGCCTCGTGGAGAGTGGGTTCCCTAGGCCTCTCCGCCCCCTGTCGCACAGCAACCCTCCCAGTTCCCCTGTGTTCCTGGGCCTCCGTCCCCTGGACCGTGTGCCCACTACCACTACCCCCAGGTCCCTGTTGTTGTTGGGGTGGTGGGTTATCCTGGGTTCCCTGTAGTGGTGGACACACAGCTGATTGACGTGTCCTGGGGACGGAGTTATGGGCCCTCTGGGTAGGTGCTGTGCTGGTGTTACCAGAGGGTGGAAGGTCTGTGGTGGCCTGTGAGTGGGTGTGGGAAACCGACTGTCCCGAGGCCCACGTTGGTCCGGGCTGGTCATCTGGATCCAGTTGGATAGAGCTGCTGTCATCACTGTGGGCCTCTTCTGTGGGTGGGGTAGAGATGTCTGGACCCTCCTGTCTGGTGACATTGGGTAGTGGTCCTGCAGGGTTGTAAAAGCATGATTATTGCATCTGTGTGTGTCATGGTGTGCAATGGGTGGGTGAGCGTGTACCCCAGTGCTAGCATTCCTGTGTGGGGGCTTGTGTGATGATGGTTGAGGGGGGTGGTATGGGTATGTGCAGTGGGCATGCTTTAGTGAGGGGTGTCCATGCTTTGTTGTGTCATGCAGGGCTAGGTGTTGGGATGGGTGGTTTGTGTTAGTAGTACATATGTGAGGAGTTGGAGTGATAGGGGAGGGGGCAAGGGTGGGGGTCTGTGATAGCATGCAGGTAGGTTGGGGGATATGATAGTTAAGATTTGACTTACCAGAGTCCATTCCTCCACCGACTCCTCTGAGGCCCTCAGGATGCATAATAGCCAACACCTGCTCCTCCCATGTTGCTAGTTGTGGGGGAGGAGGTGGGGGTCTGCCGCCAGTCCGCTGTACCGCGATGTTGTGCCTGGAGACCACGGAACGCACCTTCCCCCGTAGGTCGTTCCACCTCTTCCTGATGTCGTCCCGATTTCTTGGGTGCTGTCCCACTGCGTTGACCCTGTCGACTATTCCTCGCCATAGCTCCATCTTCCTAGCTATGGAGGTGTGGTGCACCTGTGATCCAAATAGCTGTGGCTCTACCCATACGATTTCCTCCACCATGACCCCGAGCTCCTCCTCCGAGAACCTGGGGTGTCTTTGCCGTGCCGGTGATGTGTGGGGTTGTGTATGAGGTGATGAGTGTGGTGATATGTAGTGGTGTATGGTGTTTTGTGCGTGGAAGTAGTGTGGGTGATGGTGCTGTGTGCCTCTGTATGGTGGGGTTGTATATGCTGTGCTGTCTCTCTGGCCTTCGGTCGTGAATTGTGGTCGTAGAGGTTTGTGGGTGATGTGGGTGTGTGTTTTATATAGTATTGATTGTGTGGGAGTGGTGTGTGTATGTGTATCAGGTGTGTGTATTTCGAATTGTCCAATGTGGCGGTGTTATGGAGTTGTGTGTGTGTATTTTGAGAGCAGCGGTGTGTACCGCCAATGGTATACCGCGGTTGAAAGACCGCCGCGTGGATTCGTGGGTCGTGATAGCATGGACGTGTTTCTGTTGGCGTGACGGTGGAGGTTTTGTTTTTGCCAGTTTATCACTGACCTTTGGTGTGGCGGACTTGTGTGGGTGTCTGAATTTTGGCGGATTCCGAACTGTTGGTCATACTAGCTGTAGCAGAATTCTGCGGCCGCGGCGGTGTGTTAGCAGTCTTCTGCACGGCGGTAAGCGGCTTTTACCACCAATGTTGTAATGACCCCCTAAATGTTTTAAGTTTTAGCAGTTTGATTCAATCAAGACGACTTCAGGTGTGCCACTCCTTTGTCATAAGTAGGACTGTTAGGCCCATATTTATACTCAGTTTGCGCTGGATTTGTGTTTTTTTTAATGTAAATCCAGCGCAAACTTAACTCCATATTTATATTTTGGCACTAGACCTGTCTAGACCTGAGAAGCAAGGTAGGCGTTCCCGGTCAAAAAATTACTCTAAGGCCTTTGGTCCTTATTTATCCTCCCGTTCTAAAATCACGCATGGAAGGATAAGCCTGCTTAGCACCATTATTTAACACCTGGGTATAGGCAGGCGATAGGGTACCTGTGGGCCATTTCCCATGGTCAGAGACCATGGAAACAGCCCACAGGTGCCCTTCCCTGCACCTAGGGACACTCCCACCCCCACCCACACCTGGAGGACATCTAAGGATGGGGGGACTCCTCCCAGGTAAGACCAGGTACGTTTTTTTATTATTTTAAAGTGCAATAGGGGGGCCTAGTTTGGGCCCCCCTACATGACACTGGGCCCAATGGCTATGCCCAGAGGACATAAGTCCCCTGGGCATGGCCATTGGGCTTTGGGGCATGACTGATTTACTAAGACAGGAGTCATGCCCATGGGAGTTGTGCGTCAAAAAAATGACGCTAGTCAGGTTAGAGTAATTTTTTCCCGCACAACCTCCAGTTTCTCCTACACCTCCCCTACCCAGTTAGCATCATTTATTTTGACGCTAACCAGGCCTTAGCGCCAGCTGCATCATTCCTTAAATATGGCACCTGGCTAGCATCCTGGAATGGCGCTATCCGGCGCTATACTTTTTGATTCAAACCTGCGCTAATGCAGGTTTGCATCAAAAAGTATAAATATGGGTCTTAGTGCTTTAGTTGCTCTTTAAAACACTCTGGGAGGCTGCAGTAGAACACAAGGGAATGAAATGGCAGGTTGCTCCTGTTGGATTTACATGTTTTACTGAGAATGTAAGACTTCCTTTTCATATGGCTGAGAATGAGCATGTGAATTTATAGAAAATATGCTTCCATGTTACTTTCAGAGCACCTTCTATAACCTCTATTGGAAAATCATGAGAAAACAGTTTTCTCTCAATCATAATTCATGAAATCCCAGCAGAAGGCTTTTTCACAGGGTAAAATCACCTTTGAAAATACCACTGTTCCTAAAATTAGCATGGTAATCATCAGCAACTAATTTATATTGTAACTAAAATCTGTTATCACCCTTTATATGTTCTCCTTTTTGTGACCCTCAAAACATGTCATTCACTACTATGCACTTCAATGAGCTGGTATCATGTATTTTGGTCCCAAGATGGCTGCCAGCACTTTTTGGTTGAAGTGCTGGTAGCCAATCAGCTCTCACTATAAGATCTGTGCTTAGGCTCCGCCCAGATGTACAAATGTGGTTTCCTTCAAATATCTAAAAAACAAGTGAATGGAGTTATACCAAATAACAAAAAGCATACCTCCTGAACCAAGATCTACCTTCCTGCCAAATTTGGTGTAACTAGTTTCAGTGGTTTGGGCTGCAGTTCCATTGTAATTAACACTTTTTTATCCCCCTTTTTCTCAGCCCCCACTTGACGGTTCACCCCGAAACTTTCTGTGCACAACTTAGTACTTTATTTTGAAAATTTCATTAAGATTTGTCAAAAGGCGCCAAAGATTCAGACAAGTCAAAAATAGCTTTTTCTATGAAACAAGGTCCTAACTATAACTAATATATATATATATATATATATATATATATATATATATATATACATAAATATATATGTAATCACTCATTTATTTAGCAAGATATTTTACACTTACATACAGCATTCACTCACAGGAGTTATAGCCACTCACATCACCTTAGCTATACAGGGAGTGCAGAATTATTAGGCAAGTTGTATTTTTGAGGATTAATTTTATTATTGAACAACAACCATGTTCTCAATGAACCCAAAAAACTCATTAATATCAAAGCTGAATATTTTTGGAAGTAGTTTTTAGTTTGTTTTTAGTTTTAGCTATGTTAGGGGGATATCTGTGTGTGCAGGTGACTATTACTGTGCATAATTATTAGGCAACTTAACAAAAAAAAATATATACCCATTTCAATTATTTATTATTACCAGTGAAACCAATATAACATCTCAACATTCACAAATATACATTTCTGACATTCAAAAACAAAACAAAAACAAATCAGTGACCAATATAGCCACCTTTCTTTGCAAGGACACTTAAAAGCCTGCCATCCATGGATTCTGTCAGTGTTTTGATCTGTTCACCATCAACATTGCGTGCAGCAGCAACCACAGCCTCCCAGACACTTTTCAGAGAGGTGTACTGTTTTCCCTCCTTGTAAATCTCACATTTGATGATGGACCACAGGTTCTCAATGGGGTTCAGATCAGGTGAACAAGGAGGCCATGTCATTAGATTTCCTTCTTTTATACCCTTTCTTGCCAGCCACGCTGTGGAGTACTTGGACGCGTGTGATGGAGCATTGTCCTGCATGAAAACCATGTTTTTCTTGAAGGATGCAGACTTCTTCCTGTACCACTGCTTGAAGAAGGTGTCTTCCAGGAACTGGCAGTAGGACTGGGAGTTGAGCTTGACTCCATCCTCAACCCGAAAAGGCCCCACAAGCTCATCTTTGATGAAACCAGCCCAAACCAGTACTCCACCTCCACCTTGCTGGCGTCTGAGTCGGACTGGAGCTCTCTGCCCTTTACCAATCCAGCCACGGGCCCATCCATCTGGCCCATCAAGACTCACTCTCATTTCATCAGTCCATAAAACCTTAGAAAAATCAGTCTTGAGATATTTCTTGGCCCAGTCTTGACGTTTCAGCTTGTGTGTCTTGTTCAGTGGTGGTCGTCTTTCAGCCTTTCTTACCTTGGCCATGTCTCTGAGTATTGCACACCTTGTGCTTTTGGGCACTCCAGTGATGTTGCAGCTCTGAAATATGGCCAAACTGGTGGCAAGTGGCATCGTGGCAGCTGCACGCTTGACTTTTCTCAGTTCATGGGCAGTTATTTTGCGCCTTGGTTTTTCCACACGCTTCTTGCGACCCTGTTGACTATTTTGAATGAAACGCTTGATTGTTCGATGATCACGCTTCAGAAGCTTTGCAATTTTAAGAGTGCTGCATCCCTCTGCAAGATATCTCACTATTTTTGACTTTTCTGAGCCTGTCAAGTCCTTCTTTTGACCCATTTTGCCAAAGGAAAGGAAGTTGCCTAATAATTATGCACACCTGATATAGGGTGTTGATGTCATTAGACCACACCCCTTCTCATTACAGAGATGCACATCACCTAATATGCTTAATTGGTGGTAGGCTTTCGAGCCTATACAGCTTGGAGTAAGACAACATGCATAAAGAGGATGATGTGGTCAAAATACTCATTTGCCTAATAATTCTGCACTCCCTGTATAGTCCTAGAACTCTGACTTGGATGCGGAGAACTACACAGTGGAGAAATCCATCAACCTCGACAAACAGGAAATTACAAAAAGGTACTGTAAGTTGGGCACTTCTAAGTCAGCCAAAGACCACCATAGTATTATTCTAAATCTTGTTGCTTCTTTTCATACAGAAGAGAGGACCACAGAATCTTCACAAAGGCATCAACCAAAAGAATTCTCAGGTCTGCTGAGAACTAGAAACCCAGCTGAGTAAGGCAATATTGATTGAGATCTCTGAAGACATCACAACTTACTGAAGTGAAGTGAGTGCTCACACCCACAGAGCCACAATGTGCCACAGGCGTTGGGAGAACCTGTGGTACTGGGCAAGGCAGGCTGAAGGCATTTGTATTCAACTGAGGGTATCCAGCAAGTTCTGTGCACTGCACTGGTGGGGGGACAAGAAAACTGTTTGGTCAGACCTCCGAAATCAGCAGGCTCATGAGCATCAACAAGGTGGTAAGTCTTACCATCTATAAGGAAATAAATACTTTTTTGTGAATTAAAAGCTTTGTTTTGTCATGTCACATGTTTAATTTATCTTTTTATGTTGTCTATATTACATGCTGTCTCTCATAATGTGTAGGTAAATACATGTTATTAATATAAATATTTGTTAATTCCAATATTTTTTTTACATATTTTAAATGTGTTATTTTATATGTTGGCATAGAGGAACTTGCTACAGAAAAATCATCTACATTTTGCCTAAAACTTTAAGTTGACTTTCTCATAAGTATAAATTACTTTTTCAAAATGCACCTAACACTTATAATCCAGGTTAATTTGATCATGTAAGACATGTAAAAAGTGTGAAAGAAATAATAACAAACATAAATTGTCATATACACACAATTGACACTTAGAAGTACCTATCATCACATGTCAAACTAATATCCATGCATGCTACACCAATCAGTCATCAACCCATGACCTTCAAATCACACCTACATTCCTGTTTGCCATTATAAGAGACTGAAAGTGTGACATTGCTTTTCCAAGTCCGTGAATCCCATGTGCTAAAGTAGCATTTGTTTATGCAGATTATGGAAAAGAATAATGTTTCTTGGATATTAATATGTCCTTTATTTGCTCTTTTGCTAACGATGATCACTTACTGTGAAAGGTGGCATATGGAAATTATGCCCTTGCACTGGAAAAGGGTAATGTTGAACATGACAATGTCACTCTTTGCCTATTTAATATTGTAATGAGGAAAGATGTAATTTGATATCCTCTCATCTAGCCACTTTTTTATGTCACCAATGATTCCTTTTTCTCTGAGGTTTTTTCAGCTTTTCATGTTTTTCACATTTCATTTTCATGGCACCTCCATTCCTTATGGGTGAAGGGCGGAACAAGGATGAAAGTTGTATGAGGACCAAGGTAGCTAGGCAGACACAAGGCAAGGACTCCCCCAGTGGGGAAGAATGAACATCCACCAGCAGGGAGGATGTACCCCACAAGGATCCATTTGCCCCATCCAACAGAGACCTGCAAAGGCTTTGGAGACCACGGAGAAAGTGGAAAATTGGTACCACAAATGCCTTTCACCCATTCCCAAGCACAGTTGAATTTAATTTAAAATACATTTTACATATGTTTTTAGTGTGTCAAACAATGAAATATAAATATTTTTTAAACCTTAGCTTGGATGTGTTTAGATTCGTAATTGAGTCATTAGGGCAAATCAGATGCATTTGAGTTTGTATTGGTAAGGGAAAATGTTAAATAAAACACATTCTTACAAATCATAATACATAAAATTATTTCAAACACACATCTTCATCTTCAGGCACAAATGAGATGACACAGGTGAAAATTAAGTGCAAGTGATATGGAATGGGTGATTTGAAACACTGTGATGCTCCGTGTGTCCATGTGTAAGTAAGTGGAGGTTATGTTTGTTCATGGGGTGGTTGTGGCTGTCATTGACCATGGGGAGGAGAGATTATCAATGTGTCTGCTCTGCAATACTGGGACAACATTAGGTTGAGGATCTGACTGTGGGGTGGTGGCAGGAGGCTTGGTGGTGTGCATGCAGTTTCTTGGTATGGTAGGGTTTGCATGTTGGTGTTGCTCCCCAGGTGATTGAGGTGCATTATTTGGCCCTGCAGCTTGAGAGAGACCTCTGTGTGGCTTTCCATGTTGGACAACATTCCTTCCATTTGAAAAATATACCCCAGCCCAAAGGAGGATTATTGTCAGGAAAACTGATCCGTCCAAAGGACAGAATTTACCCAAGGCGGTCACCTTTCCTACGTGTGTTGCTATCTCACTATACCAGCAAATTGTGCATCCCATTGAGAGCTAACATTTGGGAGGTTGTAGAGGGAGGTTGCTGAATGAGGGAAACTTCCTCCTCACTAGGTGTTTCTCTCCCTCAAAAGACTTAGGACATATTGGAGTTGGTCCTGCAATGTGGGAAACTTCCCCCTCACCATGTTTCTCTCCCTCAAATGATTGAGGACAGATTGGAGTTGATCCTGCATTGAATCATGGAAACCAACTGAGAGCAGATCTGAATAGAGTCCTGCATAGCAAGGACAGATGTCCATGGCTTTTTAGCTGTTGCCTGTGGTTAGGCCTGGCATCCTTGGTGTGTTCTTCCCTGTCTTTCTGCCCCTGCGTCACATGTTTTGACTTTGTGCTGTTTTTTTTTTTTACTCTAGGCACCTTACTACTGCTGACCAGTGTTAAAGTGCAAGTGCTCCCTGTGTAAATTGTATGCATAATTGGCTTTTCCATGATTGGCATATTTGATTTACTAGTAAGTTCCTAGTAAAGTGCTCTAGAGGTGCCCAGGGCCTGTAAATCAAATGTTACTAGTGGGCTGGCAGTACTGGTTGTGTTCCCACATGAGTAGCCCTGTAAACGTGGCTCAGACCTTCACTGCGTTGTCTGTGTATGCTGTTTTAAACTACCAATTTGATCTGGCAAGTATACCCACATAACAGGCCCAAACCTTACCTTTTTATGTATGTAAGGCAGCCCTCATGTAACCCCATGGGCAGGGTGCAGTGTATGTTAAAGGTGGATATGTGCTAATGTGTTTTACATGTCCTACCAGTGAAATACTCCAAAATTCAGTTTTCACTGTTGCACGGCCTATCTCTCTCATAAATGAACACGGGGCTGCCTTTAAATATCTGTTAAAATTCAGTTTGCCTTTGGGAGAAGATAGAGATGTGGTGTTTGGGGTTCTTTGAAATCAAAATTTAAAAATATCTTTTGGTAAAGTTGTTTTTTAAATTATCAGTTTGAAAGTGCCACTTTTATAGAGTGGGTGTTTTCTTGCTTGAACCATTTTGTGACTGTGCCTGCTTGTATATTACTTGTATTCCCTGTCTGGGTCAGACTGACTGTTTAGCTGTTTGTGAATCTCCACTAGACAGTAACACAAAGGGATCTGGGGGGGGAGCCTGCATATCCTGATGGGCCATTTGGGCTAAAGTGGAGGGAGGAGTGGTCACTTTCATCTGAATGGGCTGTGCCTGACCTCACACAATGCAGTCTCCAACCCTGTGGTGTGTGTCTGGAGCCAGGCCTGGGCAATACAGGATCTTGTGAACAACAGAGACTTTCCTTTGAAGTTTGCCTACTTCATATGCAGAAAGGGGTATAGGTAGTGGACACCAAACTCCAAACTTTCAGATTACTTCAGGAACTAAGAGGAACCTTCCAAGGAGAAGAGCTGAAGAGCTGGAGGAGGAGTACTGCCCCTTTGCCCGTGACTGTGCTTTGCTGGGTTGGCCTGCAGTTACTGCTTCTGCCTGAAAGAGGACAAAGACAGGCCTTTGTGGTATTTTTCTGCTTGTGAAGAATCTTCACTGAGCTTGCCTCCTGTTTTGAAATCTCAGGGCCATCAAAGACTTCCTCTGCCAGCACCTGGACTCTCTGCTGAAAATCCTGCTCTGCAAAGTGGTACCCTACCCAGTCCCTGGGCCCTTGAGAGGTGAAGCTGGTAGAACAAGGGCTGAAATCCACGCACAGGACGTCATGCGGAGAAAATTTTAACGCAAAACCTGCAACCCGGCTGTAAAAACGATGAGCCATCCCCCTCGTGGCTGAAATCAATGCATAGCCTGCATCTCGGCAGGAAAATCGATGCATCACCTGCATCATGGCGTGAGAAACAATGCAAACACCGCTTCCAGCTGTTGAAAATGATGCAAACACCACACAATGGGGTTTTCCATCACTGTGTGGCCTGATTTCTCACGCATCATCACTAAGCATCAAAGTCAACGTGAACTTGCGCGGACCTGAGGTGCCCCATCCGGTGACGCATCGATCCCTTGCGGGAGAGAAAAATTACGCACAGCTTACTTTTTTCGACTCATGCTCGCCCGCGCAGCTTTATTTTTGATGTAAACCAGGTTCTTTGTGTAACAACAAAGTTTCCATTGTTTTCTATGAAGTAAGCCGCTTTTTATTTTAGGGAGGATGACATCTATCTATCACATTGGGGGGACAGGTCTGTGGAAGTACTTTTAGGTAGAGGGGAGGGACACTCTGACATCCTTAGGTGATCATCAGGGACTCACCTACTCTATCATGAACAACGCCCAACTCACGAAATATGGTCTCACCCCTGAGCAGTACAAGGACAAGTTTAGGTCCTACAAAAAGAGGAATCCCAAACCTAGTTGGAGTGTGTGGATTCTTTTTGTAGGTTACTGGTTGGTTGGGTAAAGGGCATTAAGTTAACAACTTATGAGGGGCTTTACAACGTAATTGCTTGGGAGCACGTGTACATTCTTTGTTTTCCAGAGCTGTGCTGGCACCTAATTGACAGCAAGCTGACTGGCCCAAGAAAGCTTACTCAGGAAGTGGACCAGTGGGAAAGCACCAGGGTACAGAAGAGGTATGGGGAAGACCACGTCAAGGGTGGGCAGGGTAAACAGGGGGAGTTCTCTAAAGGGCCCCAACCTTGTTCCTAGGGTAAAGATTGAGTGGGGGGTCTCAGGTTTCTTGAGTGCAGCTGTGAGTCCAATCATGCCTGTTGATTGTTTGTTTGGCAGTGACCTGGAGGATTCCCCTTGGAAGGAGATGGAACACGGATCTCACTTGGAGATGTTGGGTCTGCCTGGGTGGGTATGTCTGTCCACCCAGTCAATGGCAGCCTGTCAGGGTAATCAGGTGGCCCTGGAGTCTGAAAGAGTGGCCCAGGTGTCTGCCAGAAGGAGGAAGGGCAAGGAGCATGGGAAACCCATTCCAGAAGTTCCCAGGGTCTGGGAGGAGGCTGAACCTGAGGGGGATGACCCGAAACCTACAGGGGAACAGGTGGCTGAACTGGGAGAGGTTCCTGAGCTGGACCCATCAGGGCAGCATTCTGTGAGGCACAGAAAGCATGCCCTGCTTTGGAGGGTTTGTGGCAGCAGACTGCAGACCAGACGTCTTGCAAGGAGTCCTTTTCCACACTTGATTTATTGGTAGGCTAGCCTCCTACATAGCAAGCCTAAGGTTGCTGAGCCTGGGTCAGCCCTTGTGCTGGTGGTACTCCAGTTCTTCAGAGCCTTCCTACTGGGTTTGGCTCATGATATGCCTTTAGTTGGACAATTGGGGCAGGAAAAGACCTTTGAGAGGCCCGTCACCCACTTTTACTGGCCCCAAATGCACAGATACTCAGATGCGCACTGTAGGTCTTGCCAAACTTGGCAGGCAAATGGGAAGAGTAGGGGGAAATATAAGGCTCCCCTCCAACCTTTTCCTGTTGTCAGCACCCTCTTTGAAAGGTTTGGTATTGACCTAGTGGGGCCTCTGGATCCCAAGACAGCCTTGGGCAACAGGTTTATCCTGGTCTTGGTGGACCATGCCTCCCTGTACACAGAAGCCATTCCTTTGAGATCAATTACTGCCCCTGTGGTGGGAAGTGCATGGCTGGGGGTCTTTACCCAAATGAGGTTCCCCAAGGAGGTGGTATCTAATAGGGGTATCAACTTCATATCTGCATATATGAAGTCAATGTGAAAGGAGTGTGGGGTAACCTACAAGTTCATCACTCCATACCATCACCAAATAAATGGTTTGATTGAGAGATTCAACTGCAACTTGAAGAGCATGATTATGAGCCTGTCAGAGCCCTTGAGACGTAAGTGGGACATCCTCTTGCCATGACTCTGTTTGCCTACAGGGAGGTGCCACAAAAGGGTATTTGGTTTAGCCCTTTTGAGTTTTTGTATGGACAGAGACTTCATATATTGGCAACAGATGAGGGGGTGGAGGAAGAAAATGAGCCTCTTTCTGACCTCCAGTCTGCCAAAGAGAGATATTGTTTAGTGGAGGGTGGGAACCTTTCCCCTTTACTGACCCTAGAACAACAGAGGGACTGTTGCCAAGTGTTGGGACAGTATGCCTCTCTCTTTTCCTTGATCCCAGGGGTCATGCACTTTTGCACACATGATGTGGGCACTGGGGACAGTCCACCTGTGAAACATAAAGTTTACAGGGTGACTGGCAAGATTGGAGCCACCATTAAGGATGAGGTATCCAAAATGTTAGCTCTTGGGTTTATTGAGTTTTACAATAGCGCTTGGGCCAGTTCTGTGATCTTAGTCCCAAAAGTTGCTGCTCCTGGTGCTACTCCAGAACTCAGGCTCTGTGTGGATTACCGGGGACTGAATGTGGTCACAAAGACTGATGCGCACCCCATCCCCGGAGCTGATAAGCTCATTGATTGGTTATGGGCTGCCAAATATCTAAGAACTGTACTGGATATTGGCAGAGTGCTCTGACTCAGGGGGCTAAGGAGAGGTCTGCATTTTGTACCCCAGATGGGCAGAACTGGTTTAGGGCGATGCCCTTTGGGATGAAAAATGCCTCTGCCACCTTTCAGAGGCTGGTTAACCAGGTGTTGGCTGGATTGGAGGATTTCAGCAGAAACCTACCTGGATGACATTGCTGTGTTCAGCTACACTTGGGAAGGCAGGCCTTACTATTGAGGCTAGCAAGTGCCACACAGGGCAGAGTTCTGTGGTGCACTTGGGACACCTGGTGGGGAATAGCTAGATGGCACCCCTACAGCCAAAGATTGATACCATTCTGGCTTGGGTGCCTCCCAAGATCCAGACTGAGGTGAGAGCCTTTTTAGGTCTCACAGGTTACCATAGGAGGTTTGTTAACCCCTTGGGTGCCCAGGACGAGCTGGTCTCGCCCTCGGCAACGGTTGCCCGGTGCCAAGGACGAGACCAGCCCTTCCTTCTATGGGCCCATGGGGGAGTGCTAGCGCTCCCCCCATGGGCCAAGCACCCCCATCCCCTGGGCAGGGAAGGAAGGTGAATCGCTTTTCCTTCCACCCCACCCCCTGACCTACCCTAGGCATCTGATGATGTCAGAGCGCGATTGTGAGCTGACCTCATCAGAGGCCTACCCCTCAGCTTCCAGCGCGGATCGTTGGAGAAATGCAAAAGCATTTCTCCTCTGATCACGTGGAGGGGCTGAGAGGGTCATCAAAGGAAAGGAAAGACCTTTCCTTTCCTTTGATGTCTCTCTGTGCATTTCTGCTGCCCGATCGCAATGGGATCAGGCAGCAGAAATGCCACTTGACACCAGGATTTTTTTTTTTTTCCATTATTTGTGAACGAGGGGGGTGGCCTCTTGGGCAAGGGCCGCTCCCCAGGGGGACAAAAAAAATGTAGGCCTTTTCTGCCCCCTGGGGGCAGATCGGCCTATTATAATTAGGCTGATCTGCCCCCAGGGGAAGCAGAAACCCCTATCATTTTTGTGTGTGTTTTTATTTTTATATGTGGGGAGCGACCCCTTAGGCAAGGGTCGCTCCCCTGGGGGCAAAATGAACTCTAGGCCATTTCTGGCCTTCTTTGGGGATGATCGGCCTATTTTTATTAGGGGAATATGCCCCCAAGGGGGGGCAGACCAGTAGACAGCAGGGATTTTTTTGTTGTCAGTTTCACGTGAGGGGAGCGACCTCTTAGGCAAGGGTCGCTCCCCTGGTGGGGGGGGGAGATTTGTTTTAGGCCATATCTGCCCCCCTATTGTAAATAGGCCAATCTGCCCCCGGGGGGGGGGCAGAAACCCCTAGCCACCATGGATTTTTTTTAAATGTATTTCTTTTATATGTGGTGAGCAGCCCCTTAGGCAAGGGTCTCACCCCTGGAGGGCAAATTGTCTTTAGGCCATTTCTGCCCCCCTTTGGGGGCAGATTGGCCTATTTTTATTATGCCAATCTGCCCCCAAGGGGGGCAGAAACCACTAGACAACAGGCATTTTTATTTTTTTGCGTCAATTTCACGCAAGGGGAGCGACCCCTTTGGCAAGGGTCATTCCTGTGAGGGGCAAATTTATTTTAGGACATTTCTGCTCCCTTTGGGGGCAGATCAGCCTATTTCTATTAGGCCGATCTGCCCCCGGGGGAGCAGAAACCACTTAGGCACCAGGGATTGGTGTGTGTGTATGTGTGTGTTTTGTTTGGTGGGGCAGAGGTTGCTCCCCATGGGGCACAACTCTGTTGGTCATATCTGCCCCGAACAGCTTATTTTTGGAAGGCCCATCTGCCCCCATTGGTGGCAGAAAACCCACCAGAGACCAGGGAAGATTTTCTTTTCAAAATAAGAGTCACCCCAAATAAATGGGGCCATAGTTGTTCTGCCCACCAGTGGGCAGATGGGGCAATTATCCCTGATCCACATCCCGAGGACAGGCAGTCTACTAGATGCCAAGTACTTTAAAAAAAAATGTGTGGTGGTGGCTACCAACCACTATGGGCCTGGGTATGACCTAACCCCAACTGAAGGGGGTAATGGTCTTTCAGCTCTCCCCCCACACTAAAACATCTTATCTCACGGCAAGCAAGAGGACATTTGATTATTTTTGGTTTTGGTTTTACTTTTGGGCCATGAGAGCTTGGCTATCTCTCAAAATTGTCCCACTTGGAATGGTGAGGGCTGCACTTTTCGGTCTTTGGAACGATGTCATGTAGAAAAGTCCACAAGACTTAGACACATCTGAAAACTAAACATCTGGGTGAGTCCAAGATGGTGTTTGCTTCACATGCACCCCACACCATTTTCTTACCCGCAATGCCCTGCAAACCTGCAACTTTTCTGGAAAACACACATTTCTTCCACATTTTTGTGATGGAACCTTTCAGAATCTGCAGGAATCCGCAAAATTCCTGCCACCCAGCATTGTCTCATCTAGACCGATAAACATTCTGCCCCACTTGCCAACCTAAAAATGTTTGTTTCAAACTGCCCTTTTTGACCCGCTTTGTTTGCCCCTCAATTTTGACATGTTTTGGCTCTTCCCTGTCTTAGGCACTTGGCACACCTACACAAGTGAGGTATCATTTTTACCGGGAGGCTGAGAGAAACATTGGGTGGCAGGAAATTTGTCCCGGTGCGGTGATCCCACACAGAAATGTGGGAAAATTTTGTTTTTTTTAGATACATTTGAGGTTTGCTGAGGATTGTGGGTAAGAAAACACTGGGGGATCCACACAAGTCACATCTCCCTGGACTCCCTCAGGTGTCTAGTTTTCAGAAATGTCTGGGTTTGGTAGGTTTCCCTGTATGGGTGATCAGCTCAGGGCCAAAAAACCAGGTGCCCCCCCTGTCACTGAAGTGTGAGGAAAAAGGTTTATTTTGTCCAGAATTTGAGGTTTGCAAAGGATTCTGGGTCCCAGAACCTGGAGAAAGCCCCACAAATCCCCCCATCTTGGATTCCCCTAGGTGTCTATTTTTAAAAAATGCACAGGTTTGGTGGTTTTCCTCGGTGCCGGCTGAGCTAGAGACCAAAATCCACAGCTAGGCACTTTGCAAAAAATAGCTATGTTTTCTTTGGGAAAATGTGATGTGTCCACGTTGTGCTTTGGGGCAATTCCTGTCGCGGGTGCTAGGCCTACCCACACAAGTGAGGTACTATTGTTATCAGGAGACTTCGGGCAACGCTGGGAGAAAGGAACTTTGTGTCTCCTATCAGATTCCAGAACTTTCTGTCACCGGAATGTGTGGGAAAAGTGTTTTTGTGGCCACATTTTTAGGTTTGTAAAGGATTCTGGGTAACAGAACCTGGTGAGAGCCCTACAAGTCACCCCATCCTGGATTTCCCTAGTTGTCTAGTTTTCAAAAATGCACAGGTTTGGTAGGTTTTCCTAGGTGCCGGCTGAGCTAGAGATCAAAATCCACAGCTAAGCACTTTCCAAAAAACAAGTCAGTTTTCAATGAAAAAATGTGATGTGTCCATGTTGTGTTTCCTGTTGTGGGCATTAGGTCTACCCACACAAGTGAGAGACCATTTTTATCGGGAGACTTGGGGAAATACAGAATAGCAGAAAAAGTGTTATTGCCCCTTGTCTTTCTCTACATTTTTTCCTTCCAAATGTAAGACAGTGTGTAAAACAGACGTCTATTTGAGAAATGCCCTGTAATTCACATGCTAGTATGGGGTCCCCAGAATTCAGAGATGGGCAAATAACCACTGCTTTTTGAACACCTTGTCTTGTGCCAATGTTGGAAATACAAAGGTTTTCTTGATACCTATGTTTCACTCTTTATATTTCACCAAATGAATTGCTGTATACCCTGTATACAATGAAAACCCATTGAAATGTGCAGCTCATTTATTGGCTCTGGGTACCTAGGGTTCTTGATTAACCTACATGCCCTATATGGCCCCACAACCAAAAGAGTCCGGCAGACGTAACAGTATATTGCTTTCAAAAAAGTAAATCGTGGAAAGAAATGGCTGTTTTTTTCACCTCAATGAACAATATTTTTTTATTTTAGCTGTTATTGGTTTCCCGCCCATTTCTGTCACTAACTGGAAGGAGGATGAAAGCACAACAAATAGTAAAAATGGGGTATGTCCCAGTAAAATGCCAAAATTGTGTTTTTGTGATTTAAGTCTGTCTGTTCCTGAACTCTGGGAAGCTGGTGATTTTAGCACTGCAAACCCTTTGTTGATGCTATTTTCAGGGGAAAAAACACAAGCCTTCTTCTGCAGCCCTTCTTTCCTACTTTTTTGAAAAAAACAAAAAGGATTTAGGAAAAAAAGGACGCAAATTTGGCATGGGGCGCTTATGTGGACAAAAAGGTTATGAGGGTCTAAGCATGAACTGCCCCAAATAGCCAAAAAAAGGCCTGGCACCTGAGGGGGGCGAAGGCCTGGAAGAGAATGTGTTAAAGGGTATGGCACCATTGTTGCTCCATTAACAGAGTTAACTTCCAAGAAACAATCAAAGAAAGTGATCTGGACCGAGGCTTGCCAGACAGCATTTGATGCCCTGAAGTCAGCCATGTGCATGGCACCCATGCTGAAGGCACCTGACTTCTCTAACTAATTTGTCATGCAGACTGATGCTTCAGAGCATGGTGTGGGAGCAGTGTTGTCACAGCTAAATGAAGAGGGCCTAGATCAGCCTGTAGCCTTCATTAAAAGGAGGTTCCTTCCCCGGGAATGTAGGTGGAGTGCAATTGAGCGTGAAGCTTTTGATGGGGTCTGGGCGCTGAAGAAGCGAAGACCCTACTTGTTTGGGACTCACTTCCAGATTCAGGCAGACCACAGGCCCCTCAGATGGTTAATGCAAATGAGGGGTGAGAAACCAAAACTGTGGAGATGGTCTATCTCCCTACAGGGAATGGACTTTGCGGTGGAACATTGCCCTGGAACAGAACACACCAATGCTGATAGTGAAGTGTGTATCTCCATTGCCCTCTCTAGAGTGAAGGTCCCTGCTTGGACAGAGTGAAAACTGACTGCCAAGCACAGACCCCATTTCTAACACCTACACAATTGTAGCCTACAGAATTTCCATAGGAGGAAGACTTTTGGAGATTGTCTCCCGAAAGGAACCATCAACCTGCTCTTGATCTAGGTCACAGAGGTGGCTGTTTGTAAGAGGATCCGGTTTTCTATTGGAATTGCATCCATATTCTGTTCATTGATGGTATGGGGTCATCATCATGCTCTTGGGCCCTAGGACCTAAAAGAAAAAGGTACTGTAATGATAAAGTTATAAAGTATTGCGTATAGTCCTAACTAAAACTGGTTGTGTATTAGATGTAAGTAACAGAAGAGACTTTAGCATAGATATATGATACATAGGATGAATATACATTAGTTGATAGTTCGTGTGTGTGAGATATATTTTTGTCTTCCCATATTTTGCCATGGATGCTTTCTTCGTGACTGGACCCCAATATGTCAACTACTAAACCAGTATCCTTGATGGAGGCAGAGGATTCTTGTCCCTTACTCAGGCTTCTGGAGAAAAGAGTAAAGATGATCTTCAGAACTGTGGCAGTGGCACTAATGACAAGTGTAATAGGGCACAAATGGCATCAATGCTGAAAAATATAGATGTGTCATATCCCTTTCATTTAGAGAAATGGCTGATAGAACATGTTAGAAAAGACAAAATATGAAAATAAGTTACAAATGGATGTAGGTAGTGCATGTGTTTTGTTCCCAGATTTTCCTAACTGATATTGGGGACTGAATTCCTGCTTGTAGGGTGCCACTTGATGTCATCTTAGGTTGTGGAGTAGTGGGGTCACCAAAGCCATTGCATCACTGAAGCCTTGGAGCAAGCCAGATACATAGTAGGGATTTATTATTACTGAAGTAGTTGAGTGACTAGTAATATGTTCTTGCTACACAGTACATAAACATCTACAGAGATCTCTCCCGGGTAACAGCTACTAGGAGAGAGTTGTCATTTTCATTCATGTCCTTGCATGATGTGAGTGTTAGTTATTATGATCTACAGCATATTGGTCAATGATTGCTGCAATGGGGACATGGGTGGATAGCATGAATAACATGAGGCATATTTAAATGATGGTAGAATGTATTTTATGACATAAGACATTATTATTATATACATATGTTTCCCTTTAGAAATTTTATCGAGACAAGCTGAACATGTAATCCTTATTGTATGATAGAATAATATGTTAAATATCCTAACACTTAAGCAGAGACATATATGGCTATAGAGACTCCAATTAAAGTGGCTGTAGATTTACTAAGATCTGCCATCCATCTGCTTTTTGTAGAAACTCTACAGGTTGGTGTACTGTTTGGATCTGGCAGGTGGCAGACTGTCTGACAAACCAGGATCTTAAATGTAAGAGATGAGATGATATAAGTGGACAGATTAAGATGCATTCAACTACAGTATAAGTAAGTGTTGAGTAATTGTCTTCATTTATATAAAGAAATCATATAAATGAGCTGCAACAGTTTACAATAAACACTTTTCTAGAGTGTGATTAAATTATTGAAAGTAGTGTGGCATACCTGTGTTTGTGGTAGGATTGCACTTATAAATGTGGCCTGGTTATCTGCAACATTAGTGGCTACTCTGGCTTCAACTATTGCCACAGGTACCCTTGGTATGTGAGCGGTATAAATAATGGCATGCGTGAAGATTAATATAGCCAATTTAAACTCTAAAGGAGTAGGGTAAAGCTGTGTGTGAGTGACATTGGTGCCTTTCTGTGAAGGTAGAGGACTTTTGATGTTGGTATTCTGGCAACTTGCAAACCATATATCATTGCATGGTACATGACATTTATTAAGCTACGGGCAGAGACAGAAGCCAGCACTGTCTTCGGTATAGCCATTGCCGCCTTTATGCTGGAAAACATCTCATTCAACTGGGTCCTCTCATCTTGCCATTGTTCAGTCTCAGACAGTTCAAACCTCCACTAGCAATGCTTTGACAGAGTCTAGTAGTTCCAACAACAGCCTTTTCGACTCATCTGAAGGTAACTGGAGGCAAGCCCTGTAGTTCCCTCAAGTGAACTGTTGAAGAACCAGAACCTTATGGGCCTGGCGGCGCAGGGTACGCCTGAAATCTCCTTGGATTCACCTGCCTCAACTAACAGAGACACGGGACACTCTGTCAGGCGTAAAAGATCAGATTTTATTAGCTGCAGCTAGTACAGTTGTCCAAGAAGTACACAAGGTATGTTCTCAGGAGACTGCCACTTTACTTTGTGGCGCACAATCTTATATACCGTATAAAAACCATTTATTAACTACATACACTCCCAGAACACATAGAAAGGAGCCAGTAAGAATAATGTAAAGATAGAACAGAGCCAATAGAAATGTCGGAAAACAAGACAGCACCAATAGAAGGAATTGGAAAACAAAGTATCAAGTGACTTAAGGTTGCCTCCCCTCCAGCTGTGTTTGTCACCCCTCCCTTGAACTAATTCATTAACCGATCCACAACGAAGTTGCATGTGGTGCGATAAGTTTGTGTGCGTTTGGAGGACAGTTGTGGAATGAGAGAATACTAGCAAAGGACAGCGAAGGCCAGACGATAAGATAAGATCGGCGGAGAATAGTGTGAGCCTACAGATAGTTGAAACAAGGATTAGAAAACCAGACAGGGATTAGTGTACTCGGTCAGACCTTAATACCAGCCTTGTAAAGATAGAGGCAGAAGGCTGTTTTGAACACCATGTTGCAGAATAAGCAGAAAAGGCAGAATGGACTTCGTTCGCTGTGCTGCCTGAGTGAAGGCAACATAAAATGGCGGCGGGCCACAAAATGGCGGGTCGATACGATCGTTTTAAAAATCGAATTTCCTCAGACCCTCCTTTTGCCAGAACTCAGGCAAGATACACAAACTCATGTTAATCTGAGTCGATGTCTATGGCCATGAGGTCATCAAGCTGTTGCTGTACCATCATTTTGATATTCTCTGCTCTTTGTGACTTGGGTTTGGGAATACATGCAGTAGCACATAGGTTGCAGATGGCAGGACCGCAGTGCATACAAAGACAACAAGAGAATATAAAAGCTAAAATTACTCCAAAGAATGTCAATACCTTCCAACCCCATTTGGACAGTAATCCCCAAAACCACTCTGAAAAGGACCAATCTCCTTCGTCCTGATGAATCGACTCGGAGATTATGTGTAACTTAGAGATAGCTTGGTATACTGTCGGAGCGTCATTAGGTATGAAAATACAGCAACTTGATCCGATCAATTTGCATACTCCACCACGGTCCGCAAGAACAAAGTCTAAAGCAACACGGTTCTGCAAGGTCATAAGACGATCAGCCTGTAGTTCAGCTGTAATGTTACTTAAAGCTCCTACAGTGATGTCTATGGTGGTTTCTACGACACGAACCAATTGCCTTATATTTCTGCTGTTGGCCATTGGACCCCAGAAGGGAAGAAATCCTTTGAGGAAATCTCCTCCCTCTTGTCCTGCTGTGTCTTTCGAATCCACAATCCCTCTGCCATATCTATTTTTATGATGGTTCGCAGGAGCGGTGTATGTAGGGGGAAGAAGAAAGGCTATATAACAAGTACCAGAGAAATCAGCTGGCAACCATGTATAAGCCCTATCGTGGCAAACGAAGTATGTACCTTGAGATGGTACTAACGGCGGTGAATTCAGGGCTGAATAAACATATGTATGGGAACATAAACTTTCTCTTTGTCCGGTGTTTGGAGTTCTACCATTTATTTGCAGACAGAAATTTCCTTGTTGGGGTATGACCCGTATCGGAGGAGATTTTCCTTGCTTAACCTTATCATTGAGGCTGGAAATGTAATTAGTTATGTTCCAATTGGTATATGCTTTTCTTTCATCTATGGAAGCTTCACTTTTTTCCATGATTTTAGCCATAGCTACCATTCCCTTTATCAATAAACTATGACTGAAATCTGAACCAACACTATGTGAACTGACAGGTTGTTTAATTTTACTTTGATATGCATTATTGAAAATGACAAAATAAGCCCAAGCGGAACCTTCATAGGAGAATGGAAGAACTAAATATGGCATTCCTTTTTCTACCGTATGTGGTATGAGTCCACACACCCAACAGTCAGTTGTATTGATCACTAACTGATGTTGATGTAACAACTGGACGAAGGAATTGTTAAAGTATTCAGTTCTTCTGATGAGTTCATGCTGGGGAAGAGTGTGAAATAGGTGCGGAGAGATAGTAGAAGAAGATGTAGAGGTAGGAGAAGAGACAACTTTTTGCTGCAGAGTAATAATGATCCAGTTTACAGATGCCAAAAGAATACACGACAATATAATGACGCATAGAGCAATACTACAACGACTATATATTTCTTTACAATTATTCTTTACATTTTTACTTTCTCTTTTATCTAATGTAGCCTCCATCTTTCTAAGTGGATGCTCACGGCAATCTTCCTCAATCACTGTAGTCACGATTATCTACCGTCCTATGACACTGTGAGGTCCTGCAGGCCTATTGCCACTTACTCAGGTCGTAACTAAGACTCCTACCGTGACCCTGCAACCGGGATAGAGTACTACATAGGAGAGAAATTTACAAGTTCTTTGGTCTTGGTCTCAAATTATAGCGTTCCTGTCCAGAGGCAGTCTGGTTTTGAAACAATGTTCCTGGATTTGTCGTGTTCAAGCGACGATGCGATGGTATTGCTTCTTGAAGGATGTCGTCGTCCTCTTTTTCAGAAAGTGTTCCAATTAGACGCGCATCACTGAATGGTACAAATTGCGGAACTTTCTCACTTTCAGAGTCACTGATGCCTCTACGGACCCACTGATCGAAAGGCAAGGGCAAAGGCACTTTCTTGCAGTGCACGGCATGCACCCAGTTTTTCTTTCCTTCGACTTTAACTGCTGTTCTTGTGGTCAAAAGAACCAGGCGTGGCTCTCTCCATCTGGGCTCCAAATTTCTCTGTCGTTGGAAATTTTTCGTGCAGACCCAGTCACCTGGTCGGATGGAATGACCTGGGTCTGTGGAAGCCTCTGGTAGAGCACTCTGAACCTGTTGATGAAGAACACGCAATTTAGTTGTAAGGTCATGCAAGTAGTCAATCAACATCGGGTATGGCAAGTCTGAGTATTTCTTAGGGCGAGGAACTCCCCATACATTAGCTGGGCGACCAAATATCACTTCGTAAGGGCTAAGCCCCAAACGAGAGTGTACTGCTGTTCTGGTGGACAGAAGAGCCAATGGTAAAGCATCAGGCCAATTAAGTCCTGTGCTAGCTTGCACCTTAGCAATTTTAAGCTTCAAGGTTCCATTGTAGCATTCTACTAAACCAGCCGACTGTGGGTGATTCGCCGCGTGGAACTTCTGTTTTATGCCAAGACCTGCACAAACTTTTTGCATGACTTGACCCACAAATTCGCTCCCATTGTCACTCCAGACAATGCGCGGCAAACCAAACCTAGGGAAGAATTCTTTCAAAAGTATTTTGGCAGTTGATAAAGCAGTATTGTCCTTCAGAGGGTAGGCTTCTACCCATCTAGAAAAAGCACATACTACCACCAGAACATATTTGAGGTTGTTGCATCGTTCCATGTGAATATAATCGATCTGCAACACCTCAAATGGATATGTTGGAGGAGCAAAATGACCTGCTGGAGTTGGGGTTCCCTTTCCCGGATTGTACATCAAGCAAACAATACAATGTTTTACTACATTATTTGCACACTTTGGGATCCCCTCATTTTGCCACACTGGAGCCAGAAGTTTACATTTTCCTTTTGCACTTAGGTGAGCTGGACCATGTGCCATAGTAACTACAGGTAGTACATAAGCATCTGGTAACAGCCAACGTTGATGTTCTGATAATTCAACCCAACATCCCATCTCATCTAACATTCCTGTACTTTCCTTCCACTTTCTCAACTCATTCTCCGTAGCCTCTCCTTGAATTGATTTCACACTCTCTACTGTATCTTCACACATTCCCTTTTCTCTTACGTAGTTTGCGGGACCTGCAACATACATTCGACTTGTGTTGTCTCTGGCTGTCTTTTTCGCTACCTCATCTGCAAATGCATTTCCTCGACCAACATCGTCCACAATCTTTTTGTGTGCACTACACTTCACGATCGCTATCTGAGTAGGCATTGTAAGTGACTCAAGAAGTTCAGTCACTAATTGACCATGTTGTATCTTAGTACCATGGGAAGTAAAGAATCCTCTTTCCTTCCATAAGCGCCCAAAGTTAAACGCTACACCAAAAGCGTATTGGCTATCAGTGTACACGTTTACTCTTTTTCCTTTGGATAACACACACGCTCTAGTTAAGGCTATCAATTCAGCTGCCTGAGCTGAATTATGTCTAATGCGTGCTGTCTCCACAATCGTATGCAAAGTAGTAATAGCGTAGGCTGAAACTGTATCTCCATTCGGGAGCTTGAAACAAGAACCATCTACCCATAGTGTTCCATCTGGATTCACCAATGGCGTGTCTTTTAGGTCAATTCTACCCTTAGTCTCTTCTTCAGTACGGAGAAAACAATCATGCTGTTCAGAGACATCTCTCTCTTCTGGAAGAGGCAACAAAGTAGCTGGATTCAGGGTATTACATCGTTTGATGTGTATGTGACTAGCCAAAAGCGTCAGCTCATATCCGGACAACCGAGCACTCGTAAGATGCTGCGTTTTTGTCCTATTTAGTAAAGTATCCACTGCATGTGGCACCATAACAATGAGAGTATTATCTAGCACTACTCCAGCAGACTGTCGAATAGAAATTGCTGCTGCCGCTGTCGCCTTAAGACAACTAGGCAATGCTTTAGCTACTGGATCTAACGTAGCTGAGAAATATGCGCATGGTCGCTGTTGATCTCCAAAACGCTGCGTTAAGACTGACAATGCACAACCCTCTCTTTCGTGGACATAGAGCGTAAAGGGCTTACTGTAATCAGGAGTACCTAATACAGGAGCAGAACACAAAGCAATACGCAAATCAGTAAAACTCTTCTGACATTCGTCAGTCCACGGAAGAGGCTGAGGCGTATCTTTTAAAGTTAGCGCCAACAGCGGTTTAGCCAATAAAGAGAAACTCGGAATCCACTGTCTACAATAAGAAGTAATGCCCAAAAAGGCACGTACCTCTCTTTGTGTGGATGGCACTGACATTTGTGCAATTGCCTGAATACGTTCGGGGGTCAATCGTCGTCCCTCCTTTGACAAGAGATGACCCAAATAAGTCACCTCGCGACAGACATATTGTAATTTAGAAGGAGAAACCTTGTGATTCAGATCAAACAAATGACGCAACAGTGCAACGGTCACGTTTTTGCAAATCTCCTCTGAATCAGCGGCAACTAATAAGTCATCCATGTACTGAATGAGAGCGGCACCGGACGGTAAGGAAAAGGCATCAAGATGACATTTTAGAGCTTGACTGTAAATAGAGGGACTTTCACAATAACCTTGAGGTGCGCGTTTAAACCGGAAGCTTCGGCCTCCGAGGGAAAAACCAAAAATATCTCTACTCTCTTCGGCGATGGGAATACTAAAGAAAGCATTCTTTAGATCAATAACTGAAAACCAAGTCGCTGTAGAAGGTATCATCGTCAACAGAGCAGTGATATCTGGGACTACAGGAAACTGCGGTACGACAATCTTGTTTACCTCCCGAAGATCAATTACAAAACGATAAACAGGAGGCTGAGAAGGATCAGTGCGTTTAAGAACCGGAAGAACAGGACTGTTACATGTATTTCCTCTCGTTTCCTCAACCACACCCTTCTGAATCAAATCATGGACAATTTCCAGAAGTGCTTTCTCACCTTCAGTAGAGATTCTGTATTGCGGAATACGTGGCATTTCAGCATTGGGCTTAAGAGTAACAACATAAGGTGGGATCTCAAGACAACCAACGTCATTCGGACCCGTAGCCCAAAGCGTTTCGGGAAGAGAAAGCAATTCAGGTGGGAATTGATCTTTTGATAAGTACATTGGACTAGTCATTTTCTGTCCTAGAGTGAGGTATACACCAGAAGGTGAACAATATATCGTAGCATGCATTCTTTTTAATAGATCTAAACCCAATAGATTTTCACCACAACCATTCGTCAGAAGAAGCGGAGCTTCTAAATCATAAGGGCCTATTGAAACAGGCAAAGGGCAAGAAACTGGATTGCGAACAGGGGCGCCAGAAAATCCTACAGATACATTCGTTAAGCCAGACAAAGGTGCGCCAGGGAGTTTAGAATGAATGATAGAGCTTCTCATGGCACCAGTATCTAAAAGAAATGGCTCTGAAACACCCATTGTAGTGACATTAACATAAGGTCCATTCTGATCCACTGGAATTGATGTAACCCCCTTACTTTGTCCATGGCTGTCCTATTCAAAATGAAGACTTTCATTCCCTCCTTCAATATACTGATCCTCACTGTAATACTGTGTAGACCTAACATTTTGCTGGTCAAAGTAATTTCCGGAATTTGGAGGAACAAAAGAACGCTGCTCTTGGGTTAACACACCTCGACCTCTACCTCTATTTGCTGACTGAGGACCACCACGACCTCGTGAAGCAGATGTTGCTCCATTACGCTGCAACAATGCCGGACAACTGTTCTTAAAATGACCTTCCTCCCTACAGTAAGCACATTGATTGGGACCTAGCAAAGGTCTTGGAATGAATGGTTCAGGCTTTTGATACAACCTCTGAAACTGCGGAGGCTGTTGAAACTGAGGCTGAACATAACGAGGAGGATAAGCCTGTTGCAAGAGAACTTTAGTTTTTAATTATTTCGTCTTTTTCTCTTGTTTTTCCCTTTCTTCTTTGTCTCTATTTTCATAATATTGTGCAGTAGCCAATATCTGGGCGGAAGAAGAAACTGCCCATGAACACTCGGAGTCTTTTAGCTTGTGTGATAGTTCAGGAAGCAAGTTATATACGAACTTATCCACAAATAATCGCTGTCCCCCTTCTGTAGCCATATCTTGACCACTGTGATCAATGAATGTCTCCTCGAATCGGGTAAAGAAATCGGAAACACTTTCATCTTTCTTTTGTTTACATGCTGCTAGCTTATCCCAATTAACTCTCAAAGCAGGCATCATTGTTTTCATTAATGTAATAATCCTACCAGGGAGTTCTGAGATCAAAGCGTCGGGCTTTGCACCACCTACTTGACCTCTATCTGCGGCAATAATAGCGTTCCAATCGCCGCCTAATTCTTGAGCGTGATCCTCTCTACGAATTTTAGCCCATATTGTCTGTGGAACTACATTTCCCATCAACATGTCAATATCTGCTAGATTCATAGTACATGCATCAACTGTTTGCGACAACTCTTTATAGTAACCAGCAGGATTTTTGCGTGGATCTGGTAGTGACTGTTTAAGTGCTAAAACTTCAGACCTTTTCCAGGGGACATGTACCCATATGCGCTGAAAATGCGCAGGAATAGCTGGATTAGCACCTGCTGCTGCAACTTCTTCCTTCCATATTGGAGAAACCTCTCTCATGGGATAGTTTTTCAGTGCTGTCCTAACTGAAGGATCAGAATCAGAAAAAGTCTGTGAGAACAACAGGGATCTGAAAGAAATAAGTGTTCTGACAGCGTTTTCAACCTTAGGACCCACAATAAGTCCTTTGTCAAAGTCAGCCTGAACATCTAACAGATCCTGTGGGACCGAACCCAAATTCATATCCTCCCATTCTTTAGCGAGAGTATCGCACATAACTTTAAAAACATATCTCTGCGTAGGTGCATTCCATTGCAGAAAGGTGGACATAATATCAGACGTACTATATTGGGGACCCTTCTTGATCCATCTACAAGCAAGTGAGTCCAATTTTTCTCGCTCTTCGGAGTCTGGGAATTGACTACGAGACTGTCTTCGAGAAAAAGCTGGAGACACATTTAAAGCTTCAAAGAAAGGTGATAAGAGACCAGAGACAGTATCTGCAAATCGCTTACGCATAGATGGAGAATTTGACATAAGAATAGGGGACAAGGTATTAGGTGAATTAACTAAAGGAGCATTAGGAATTGCCAAAGGAGCAGAAGGCAAAGGAGTTAAAGGCAAAGCTGGCATAGGCAATACTTGAGGAGGCAAATGTGGAAAAGCTGGAGCAGGCGGAAGCACAACTGGCGGCTGAACAGGCTGTAACATCGGGGGTGCATTAACACCTTGTACATAGGGCGGAGGCAATTTCAATAAGTGGGACATTAAGGAATCTTCCTCAAAATCTTTTCTCTTATCAAGGGAAGAGATAGGCAACGTCGGATAGCATTTATCTATTGCCATTCGATGCTGTCTGTCTGAAATTTCCATTGCATTATCTATTTCATCATCTTTGAATTGCTGAGCAGCCTGTATAATCGTCATTCCCTGTGTTTTCCTATCTCGTTTCGCTTGTTTAATTTCTCTCTGTTTGGCTTCCTTACGCCAAAGGCGAAAAGAGTCAAACATTGCCGGCCGGGCTTTTCTTTTAAATAACGTTGCTTCTAAATTATCTAGCACATCAGTTTCGAAACTACCATTTTCTGGCCATTTTAAAACACCATCTTTCTTTGTATATCGGGTCCATGTCTTATTAAAGGCAATAGGACCAACACCATGTTTAGAATAGAGCTCATATGTGGGAGTTCCAACCGAAGGAATCGGACAGGAGTCCTCAAGCTGGGAGTCCCTATTACAACCAAAGCATCAAAGTTTTCCAAACTTAGTCAGACCAGACATCTCACGATTTTTACTGGCTGTTCACAAACATCAAGGGGGTAAAACTTTCAGTTTACACAGCACAAATGCACTTACCCCTCGGCTTTGGCCACTGCAATGGCCAAATCTAAGGACCTAAGGACAAAACAAAGACCAAAATTTGTGGGCGCGACCCACCAAATACTTAACTAAGGATGTCTTCTTACACCAACAGAGGCCCGTCTATCGTCTCGCTTTACCATACATCATCAAAGAAAGGGCAAAGGCAGGGCGGCAGTCAGGGCAGCAGTCGTCAGTAGCCGTCAGGAAGGAGTAACCGCGCTGAAAAAGACCTTCGGACCACTTCGACATACAGGGGTCGCTTGACGTGGCTCGCGATTCCTCCAGAATTTTCTTGCGGGGTTCCTCACGACCTTCAGGCAGAACCGGTACCGCTGAAGCCGCCCCACGTTGGGCGCCAGTTGAAGAACCAGAACCTTATGGGCCTGGCGGCGCAGGGTACGCCTGAAATCTCCTTGGATTCACCTGCCTCAACTAACAGAGACACGGGACACTCTGTCAGGCGTAAAAGATCAGATTTTATTAGCTGCAGCTAGTACAGTTGTCCAAGAAGTACACAAGGTATGTTCTCAGGAGACTGCCACTTTACTTTGTGGCGCACAATCTTATATACCGTATAAAAACCATTTATTAACTACATACACTCCCAGAACACATAGAAAGGAGCCAGTAAGAATAATGTAAAGATAGAACAGAGCCAATAGAAATGTCGGAAAACAAGACAGCACCAATAGAAGGAATTGGAAAACAAAGTATCAAGTGACTTAAGGTTGCCTCCCCTCCAGCTGTGTTTGTCACCCCTCCCTTGAACTAATTCATTAACCGATCCACAACGAAGTTGCATGTGGTGCGATAAGTTTGTGTGCGTTTGGAGGACAGTTGTGGAATGAGAGAATACTAGCAAAGGACAGCGAAGGCCAGACGATAAGATAAGATCGGCGGAGAATAGTGTGAGCCTACAGATAGTTGAAACAAGGATTAGAAAACCAGACAGGGATTAGTGTACTCGGTCAGACCTTAATACCAGCCTTGTAAAGATAGAGGCAGAAGGCTGTTTTGAACACCATGTTGCAGAATAAGCAGAAAAGGCAGAATGGACTTCGTTCGCTGTGCTGCCTGAGTGAAGGCAACATAAAATGGCGGCGGGACACAAAAATCGAATTTCCTCACTGTGACAAAGGCAACAACAAATTCTTTCTGATGAGGTTCCTGTTCATTTTTAGTGGGGTGGCCTGCATCCTGCGTGATATTATCCACTGATGTTATCACACTGTCCAACAAAAAGAGGGAAGAGTCAATAGGGTGTGCTGTATTTAGCACAAGTATTTTACTCTTTTTGTCATCTTTTTCATTTGGAATTTTCTATAGTAGAGGTGACATCTCTGCAACCGACATATGCCTGAAAACCATTCAACCAGGAGTCTGAACCACCTGACATAAGGGGGTGGAATCTGTAATCCCACGACCGGGCTAATATTTCCACCTGCAAATGGTGAATAGTATTGAGGCAGAGATTTTCACCCGTCTTGTGTGGATAGTTACATGTGCAAAGATCCCTGCACATCTGTTTCACTAAGCAAATAGAGCCCAATTTATGTAATATAAAAATATTACACTGATGGAAGGGTAAAGATGTTGGAGATTTGAGTAGAGACTTACAATTGTATACTTTCAATTCTAGTGTGTACAAATGAAAATTGATAGTTTGAGATAGGTATTTGTGTATCTTTGGTCTAAAAACAGTAATGTTGAATGTGTAGCAGGGCTTAGCCTCAGAAGGTCAAGTCCATACAACAGAAGCTCGCAACATTGCCTCAAACTGGGTTGACCTAACAATTACAACTTATTTTTACATAGCTCTAAATACTGCTTCTTTACTCTTTAAACAACAGAGTTTATGACTGAGCAATTTATGCAGATCAATTTACCCACCAGGGTTCGAAATTGTAACCTCTGAAAACTGCTTTTGTCAGCAGCGAACATTCAACTCACCGAGTCCTCCGCTAATAATTTTAAATGATGGTTCCTAACTGAAGGCAAATCAACCCTTATTTATGTAAACACTGTTAAAGAAAAGTATTCTTTCGTTATACCACAAATGCTTTTGCCAAACCTATTATGCCTGGGTTTGGAGAAGAATATTTGTGGTACATTATGCATCCATAGTGCAGCATTTCTTCTTTAATTGATCATCTACATCCCCGCTGACACATTTGTACTTGTGCTGCAAACACAGCCAACGGTGAATGTACACCCAACAGGGTGCAGACAGGCGACTGAGCCTGCAGGTGCCTCTCCTAACAAATTGTCAGTACAAAGGCAGTGTTTCATGCATACTCCTAAACATAGTAGTGACCTTAAAATTACGAAAAAGTCAAGATCTGTCAAGAAAAGGTGCCTCCTTTATTTATTTCTAAAATGTCATATTAGTTCCGTCTGTGAATGCAGACCACAGTTCAAAGGAAGTTAAGCGCCGTGTCAAGAGCAATGATGGCGGGAAGTGCTGTCACATTAGTGTTCTGTTGATCTGTGACCACAGCTGCATCTGAACTTGACACCTAAGTGCAGCTTTAAAGTGTACCTCATGACACTTCAACAAACCTGAAGTGTGAAGTGGCAGCACTTGAAAGTAATTATTGCATTTCGCCTTGGATTTGAGTTGTGGAGCACTTGTGTTTGTAAAAAAACAAAACATTCATAATCGACTTCCATTTAAACGATTTCAACAACAATTTTTTTTTTTTTTTATGCCTGTTAGCATTTTTATGTTTGTAGGACAGTTTGGAAACTACTGCATATTTCTTTCCTTTCCGTTTCCCGTAGCAGTGTTTCCGGTGTTCTTGTTGTAATCTGATTCAATAAGATTCGCAGGAATATTTTACCTTTGTCCACCTATATCCCTATCCAAGATCCATATACTTGTACGAAAGGACATGTTAAAGTTATATTGCATGGTTTATAGAGAGCAATGAAGGAAAACTTAGTTAAATGACACAAAACAATAGATTTCATTATTTATATGAGAGTTATCAAATTTTACTATTGTCAATCAAATGCTATTTCGAGCCATAGAGTGCACAACAAAAGTAATAATAAAAACATTAACTTGTCAGTACAAATTATGTCTGGTTCTTTGCAATTTCTGCAAACTAATGTTGTATGACAAATATAGTTGACCATTTTCCTTATAAGATTGTAGTGTTATTTAACATGTCCTTGCTCCAACAATGATGCAACTACTTTCGTAGCCCACAGTTGCCAGGGAGTTATGTCGATGACCTGTCTCATCAGAAATTCATTGTGGACTGAGGGGCAGATTAATGGAAAGTGGTGCTGCACCGAGTGCAGAGGCACTTTCCCTGCGCCCCTTAGCACCCACCTACGGCCACCATGTGTGCGTCGTATTTAAAATACGGTGCACCAGGGCACAAGGTAGGGGGAAATAGTGTCATTTTTTTATGACACTATTGATGTACTCTGCAGAGTAGTGCCAAAATATTGACACTACTCCTGCAGAGTACATAGCGGCCCATTCTAAAGAATTTAAGCCCCCTTCTAATGCCTGTTCTTGAGCAGGCCATAAAAGTGCAATAATAAATAGTACAAGAAAATCCCATAAATTTCCTTGCACCATTTTATTGGCTCCCCTAACCGGGGAACCCCCCCTTTGCATACATTATGCCTGGCGCAGGCATAATGTAGCACAAAGGGTTACAGAGTAGCGCAATGCATGCATTGTGCCACTCTCTACATACGGCACAGGGATTTTGGCCTTGCTGGGCCACATTAACATCAAAATAAATGACTTAAATGTGGTGTAAGGTGGTGCGAAGGGCCTATAAATATGCCCCAGAGAGGCTAGTGAGTAGAGTCGGTGGAGTATAACACACTGGGACAGATTTACTAACAATTTGCTCCAGGTTTGCATCACAGACATAACCCTAATTGTCTCAAACTGTTGATTTGCCATTCACTTTCTAGTGTAAAACGTTATTAGGCCTTGAAAGTAGTCCTATTGTAAGGAAAAGTAGTGCTAACACTGCTTTGGGATGCTTTCAATAGGACAACCAATGGCTGGTACATGTGCGTTCCCAAGGTATTGCCTGGATTTTGATACAAATCCCTATCTTCAAAGAATAGTAGACAGGGTTTTGCGACAATTAAAATTACACCACCTCCAGGCAGGCATTAAAAGGGAGAAATATTTTTGCTCCTACGAACTTTTTCAACTTTTCATGTGTGGTCCACTGTATGGGCACACATATAAAGTAGAGAGAAGATTACAGTTAGTTAGAGTTTTGTACTGTGAGGGTACATCTTCAGTATAATACCTATGTCAGACGGATGCGCACAACTTTGCAATATAGTGCAAAGGTATATGCGTGGTGCTACGCAGCCTGATTGGGCACCAGCTCTAGGGAAGAGAGATATAGCAACACATGTTGGGTATGGCACTGTCTTACTCTCCCTGTCTCATGCAAAGCAGTAATTTTGGTGTTGGAAATGGCCTTTCTGTAGGGTCACCCCCAAACTTTTTGCCTTCCTCCGCCTCTTTTTCTGACCTCATTTTTGCTAGCTTTAGGACTCTGTGCACTTTACCACTGCCAATCAGTGCTAAAGTGCAGATGATCTCTCCTTGTAACATGGTGACATTGGCTCATACCCAATTGGTTTATTCAATTTACTTGTAAGGCCCTAGTCAAGTGCACTACATGTGCTCAGGGCCTGCAAATTAAATGCTACTAGTGGGCTGCAGCACTGGTTGTGCCACCCACATAAGTAGCCCCCTAACCATGTATCAGGCCTGCCATTGCAAGTCCTGTGTGTGCAGTTTCACTGCCACTCCCCTTTTGTACATATAAGTGACCCCTAAGGTAGGCCCTAGGTAGCCCTTAGGGCAGGGTGCTATGTAGGTAAAAGGCGGGATATGAACATGTGTGTTCTATATGTCCTGGTAGTGTAAAACGCCTAAATTCGTTTTACACTGCTGTGAGGCCTGCTCTTTTCATAGGATAGCATTAGGGCTACCCTCATATAATGTTTGAGTAGTAGATCCTGAGCAGAATGATGATGCAAAATCCTGCTGACTGGTGAAGTTGGATTTAATAGTACTATTTTAGAAATGCTACTTTTAGAAAGTGAGCATTTCTTTACACTTAAATCCTTCTGTGCTTTCCAATCCACGTCTGGCTAGGTTTTGTTGACAGCTCACTTGTGCATTTACTCAGACAACCCCAAACACAGGATGCTCAGTCACACTTGAACACATCTCCATATTGGATGGGTTTTCCTGGGCTGGGAGGGTGGAGGGCCTGACACTTACATGTCAAAGGACAGTAGCATGCCCTCACACAAAGGACTGCCATACCCCCTATTAGGACCCTGGCAGACAGGATGGAATTGAAAGGAGACCTTGTGCACTTCTAAGCCACTCTTTGAATTCACCCCCACTTCAAAAGCACATTTGGGTTAAGCAGGGTCTCCGACCCTACCAACTCAGACACTCCTCAGCGGTTCCTTGCGGAGAATGTGAACGCAAACCAGGTACTTTGTGCTTGTAAGAGACATTTGTTGCTTTTAAGAACTAAAGACTCTTTATATCATTTTTTAAGTGATATTTCAACGTGTATTAATGAATCTTTATCGTTTTGACCTGCATTTAACCAGATAAATGTTATATATTTTTCTAAACACTGTGTGGTGTATGTTTGTGGTGTTACACTGTGTTATTTCATGATTTATTCCACAAATACTTTACACATTGCCTTCTAAGTTAAGCCTGACGGCTCAGTGCCAAGCTACCAGAGGCTGGGCACAGGATAATTCAGACTGTGTGTGACTTACCCTGACTAGAATGAGGGTCCTTGCTTGGACAGGGGGTAACCTGACTTCCAACCAAAGACCCTATTTCTAACATTTGGTTACTGCACCTCACTATGTTGAGAGATATAGTAGTAACTCTACCCTATTATGTCTTACAACATATGAGACAGTAGGTAGCTGAGCCCATTCAGATTTAGACGAGCAGCCAAAATAATTTTATGAACCAACTGAAGTATGAACAGACAATGGCATTAGGCCATTACAATTCTCCTGGTGAGATAATGTTCCAAATTGTACGTTCTAAGTTCCAAATGCTATCTTTGCAAAAACACTTCAGAGCCCGAGGATATCTCAACTCATCAATAACTGCTCCAGCGCCTTAAGATTGACACAATTATCGTGCAGCTTTCATACAGTATTTGTCTGACTTGAAATCTCCATAGCTGTGAGTTTTTGGAGGTCTAAAATTGCGACTTCTGTGAACTGAAACGTACCAAACAAGTTTTGTACTGTTTAAGGAACGTCTTCGATCTCCCCATGAATCTTCCACAGTGGTAGTGGCCAGACATGCCTGTCAGTATTTCAGCCATACAGAGGAGGACAATAAAGTAATATTTATTCCTTCATAAGGAAATAACAAATGTAAAAGCTAACCTGCTGGTTCTATTTGGCTTTGTAATGGAGTTGGGGAGTTAGATAGCTATACCTACTGTTTGAAATGCATGCAATACAGCTTAGAAGCTGAACTGATACTAACTCTGGCCACCATGCTGAAGCTCCCATATTTCATTTGGGTAAATATAAATGAATTAAAGATTTCGATGCAAGAGACTACGTAAGACATTGATGTAAACATTCCATTAGAAACAACGTGGCCAGAATAGTTCAAATCTGCATCCCAATTTGAGGTAACTATGTTAGTTTTTATGCTTTAAAGACAAGAGGGGCAATTCACGAGGGTAACTTACATTTGTGAGTCATTTTTATGAACAATTTACTCTTACACTTTGTGCCATTCCCAAAAACGGAGAGTAAAGTTACTCAAAAGTGTTGACTTACGTGACTCTATTGTCTAAGGAGTAACCAAATTTACGACTGTAATTCACTCCTGCCAATAAGAACTAGCAGTAAGTCCAGCACCACACATGAGCAAACAGTGGTACTTTAACACCCTCCCAAAGAAAAAAAAATATGCTAAGTATTATAGTAAATTGTATATGTTTATTTTAAATGAAGGGCAAAAAATGATTGTACAGCACTACTGGCCTAATTTTGTATTAAACGTGTAATTAGCTTAAATAAAATAAATTAAATACAAATATTTTTTAGACATTGAAAAATGAAAAATATATTCACACCTCAAGTAAAAATAAATATTACAGATTACTAACTATGAAAAGTGCTGCACAGAATTATTTAAAAGTAGCTTCATTATATATTAATAAAATTAATAGAACGTTCATTTATAAAATCCAAAAAAGGTTGTTAAGTTGTTTTTTTTTTTAAATTAGTTTATAGCATGATATATGGTCAAATATTTTATAACTAACTAAATAATATATGTTTTATTTTTAGATAGTTTTTAACACTAACTAACATTCATATTTACAACCATTTTAAATAATGGGATTTAATTTAACATAATTTATTTTGGGGTTTTAATATAAGTCCTTAATGCATTATTTTCTATAGGAATGTGTTGCAGTACCAGTGGATGACCATGTGTGTTGCATGGCATACTCCAGTTCTGAGCTGGAATAATTTACTACTGTGTTTCATCTATCTATGGCTGTATTAACTTTAGAAGCATGTGAATAGCAATGAGCAATGGGTGGGTGCATGTCACTCCCTAAACCCCTTCATTTTCCGCTCTAAATCCTTTATTACTCCCCTTTAAACCCTTCCCATTTGTAGTAGGTATGCCCATTTTTCCAACCACTTCTCGTGGCCCCTCCCATGTTTACTACTGAGTAGTAGACTTACATTTGTGAGTTTCTCCCCATAGAAAACATAGGAGAGTTGGAAATGGATAATTACACTTGTAGGTTTGTGAACAGCATTTTGTACTATTTAGTAGTACTATTGCAGTAGTATTAAACAGACTTTAAAATGCAGTTTTGAACAGGGTCGAAGGAATGTAGGGCCATATTTATACTTTTCGACGCACAACTGCGCCTACGCAGTTGTGCGTCAAAAAATCTAACGCCGGCTAACGCCATTCTGAAGCGCCATGCGGGCGCCGTATTTATTCAATGACGTTAGCCGACATTAGCCGGCAGCGCTGCCTGGTGTGCGTAAAAAAAAATTACTTACACCAGGCAGCGCCGGCGTAGGGGAATATGGAGCTTGGGCGTCAAAAAATGGGGCAAGTCAGGCTGAGGCAAAATTTTCACCTCAACCCGATTTGCGCCATTTTTTTGGACTCCCAACCCCCATTGAAATGACTCCTGTCTTAGCAAAGACAGGAGTCATGCCCCCTTGCCCAAAGGCCATGCCCAGGGGACTTATGTCCCCTGGGCATGGTCATTGGGCATAGTGGCATGTAGGGGGGGCACAAATCAGGCCCCCCTATGCCACAAAAAAAAAAAATAATAATACTTACCTGAACTTACCTTAAGTTCCCTGGGATGGGTCCCTCCATCCTTGGGCGTCCTCCTGGGGTGGGCAAGGGTGGCTGGGGGTGTCCCTGGGGGCATGGTAGGGCACCTCTGGGCTCCTTCCGAGTCCACAGGTCCCTTAACGCCTGCCCTGACCAGGCGTTAAAAAATGACGCAAAAGCGGCTGGACGTCATATCTTTTGACCCGCCCACTCCCGGGCGTCATTTTTGCCCGGGAGTGTAAATACGGCGCACATGCCTCGGAGTAATTTTTTAGAAGGGAACGCCTACCTTGCATATCATTAACGCAAAGTAGGTGTCCACGCTAAGAAATGACGCAAACTCCATGAACTTTGGCGCTAGACGCGTCTATCGCCATAGTATAAATATGGAGTTCGTTTTGCGTCGAATTTGCGTCAAACAAAACGACGCAAATCCGGCGCAAACAGAGTATAAATATGGCCCGTAGTGTTTATGAAATAGCTGAAGTGGCATAAAAAGATTCACCGTTGTAACTACAGTGTTTCATATCTGTAATACCCCCTAACAACCTTGATCAAGCCAAGAATTGACTCAAGTTATTAATGGGGAAACAAACATGAAATGGCCTGAAGAAGCTCACCTATTTTTTAAACATTTGTCTAGAAGATGTCCTACTTTCATCTCATGCAGTTCAAAAGGAGGGTTGAGACATATTTTACAGGGAGTTTGCTTTAGGAGAGCAACAGATTGCCTATGAAAGTGCAACAGAATGGACTGAGCTGAAATGATTAGTTGTGTATGGAGTGGAGTTGTGGAAAGGCAAGGTTCTTACTCTCAAGACTGCTGAGGGTGCTAGAGAGCCCGGCTGCAAAATAGCTGCTGCGTAGCGAGGCTCTACCAGCCAGGACATAAAATCCAGCATTTACCCTGACGATCTGCGGGGAACCTGACTTGACGCCATGCCAGATGCTGCCCCCATAGGATTGGCATCTAATTGACCCCCTTTGGGACAGAAATGAGGAGCTTGGGAACTCAGTTGGATCACTGCAGCTGGTGAGGCCTGGTGGCCCACACTGTGACCTTGACTTTGAAGCCTTTGTATATAGCATCCCACCTGCCTTGATGGGGTGGGTGCAATGAGAGAGTGATCAGCACAGGGATCGAGGGAATGGCACCCGTTCTCCTGACTGGAGGACTCACAAGTGCCACGAGGTTGGCTGGACCAGGACTGAAGGGCAGCAAGAGTTGAAGTAGGACAACTGAGAGGCCCAGTCTTGCAGCACTTGATCCCTACCAGGGCAGATGGGGCAGGGCCAGCTCAGACGGAAGCAGCAAGACAGGGCCAGCCGAGATGGTGATTGCTTCTGCTTTCCCTGCTTTAATCTCCTGCATGGCAGATTAATTGCTCGGTGTCACACCCATGTTACAGCCCTGGTTCTGTCTGCACCCGCCAGTGGTGGAATCCTGGGGAAGGGGGCTGTTGTGCGGTATATTGCTGGACTTGCCTACCCTGGGCTGCTGAGTCTCGTGGCGTGCCTGCCTTGCATATCACTAATGTGATGCACTCCTTGGGCTGGATGACAAGAGCATGCTGAGTATACGGAGTGGGCATCAACACTTTGTTTAGTTCCCCCAGCTGCCTTTTCCTGGGGAATGAGAGGACCTGAAAAGCTTGTGGATGGCTACACCAAAGGCGGAGTGCTGGGACACCCTCAAAGTCACTGACTCTACTCTTGTCCCAGACCATGGAGAAAAGTGAGAATCAACAGACCAAATTACTGTTTAAGTCCTGCTGCCTTTCATGTACTATGGAAATGGATCATGAAGCCCAAGGACACCAGAGCTGAGACAAGGCTGCAGCGGCACAGGACATTCTTACTATGTTTCTGGATCTTAAGCACTGCCTGAATGCAACTGACTCTAAGATTGACCTCCTCACAGACCTGTTTGATCTCTTTAAAGAAAAAGCAGAAAAACATGAGAAACCCATTGATCATTTGGAGCGCTGCATCTCTGCCATTGAAGACACCAACTCAACTGCTGGGGAGCAATTACTCATAATGGAGAAAGTTCTTGAGGTCATTATGAGTAAGAATGAGGTTCAATCTCTTGCCTGAAAAATTTCTACATACTGGGAATCCCTAAATCAACACCATTGGACCAAATGAAAACTTTTGTGGAAAAGCTGCTTAGGGAAGATCTATCCCCCTTGTTCATAGTAGAGCAGGCGTGCTACTCCTTTCGACTGTTCCTGCCTCCTGGACCTCTAGAATGACCAATAATCAACCGCCTCCTGAATTGAAGGAGCAGAGACACCACATTACACTTGGCTCAGCAGCACCATCCTCTCTAATATGAGGGAAATGCCATCTTCCTTTTCCCAGATTTTATGTTGGCAGTGTAGGCTGTGTGTCATGAATTTCGGCCAGTAACAGTGCCCTGTACTCATTGATATATCTAGCCTACCTTTGGGTCCTCCATAAGGAGAAAACATACCATTTCACAGATCCCAAGGCTGCAACCAAAGTTAGTTCGGAGTCTAGATCCTTTTCATGATATCGCAAGATAGTGGGGGTCTTTGTATTAATAACTCTTGTCTTTACCATTCTGTTTCTTACACTGTTCATTATCCTAATCATTGCAATCCATGCAACTTATCGCAGATTGCAGTTTTGCAAAATAAAACCTATTGAAACTTCACTGCATCTTCTTCATTGCCTGTGTTTGTTTGAGACATGTTGTTTATGTGAGAAAGGGCTAATCTCTGTTTAACCATAACACTCCCTGAGATGTCACACTCTTGATTCCATGCGTAAAGGCAGGCACAAATCATCTTCTACTGTTTGGGTTTCTGGTAAGGTGCTACTTGTGAGCCGGGAGGGTTGGGATGGCAGTTGCGATTTGTTGTAGGATTGTCATAGTCACCTACAAACATAAGTACTGTCATCCTTAAACCAGCAACCTTGCCTAGAGCAAGGGTCCAGCTACGACAGTTTGAGGTGTGACCGTTTAAGTGACAATGGCTAATCACTGCAAGAAATTTGTGCTGACTCTTCCCAGGTGTGGTTGGGGACTTGGGGTCCCCCAGCCACTAGACTGGAATGCGACATTGGAAGGGAGACCCAGTTATTAAGTGAGGACCAAGTTAACATGTTTGATGGCCCATCCTTGGCATTGTGGAGAAAGGCATCTTCACAACTCCAGCATTCCTCCATTCTTACCTTTCCTGGCCATCTGGCCTTTTAAGAGCTGGGGATTATGCAGGAACCTCTTGACACCCTCTGGGGATGATTTCCATTTTAGTTCTTGTTTGTGAGTTTCTTTGAATGCATGGAGGAAGAGGCGATGTGGTTTGGCTTGATTGGCAAGCAGAAGTGGATGGAGTGTGTTTTAATGGGTATTTGTCGCTTTCTGTTTTGCACCACTTCTTTCTTTGCTAGCTGCAGTCTTGCATTCTCACAGACTGCTTTAAAGATGATTCCTTCCTACCTGATTACCTGCCCCTTAATCCTTAATGATTCTATTAAATCCCTGACCTGGAATGTCTGGGGGCTAAATGACCAATATAGAAGCGCGCCAAGTGCTGGCTTGTCTGAATAGACATCAGATAGACATCTGCCTGTTGCAAGAATTGCACTTAACTGAATCATCTATGGGCTGGATGGATCACATAATTTTATGTCTATTATGCATGTGGCATGACCAGGCTCATTCAAAGGCAGTTGACAGGCACATGTAATGCATACCTTACGGCACACAGGGCAGGTTTGGTATTCTAGCAGGCATGCCGGAGGGGCACCCACTGATCCTGGTTTCGGTATATGGCTTGAACAAGGATGACCCTGTTTTCTTTGCAGAAACATGGAGGCTAGTGGGAACCATGGGTCTTGGAGCAGGGCTGTGGTGAGTAGACTAATGTGGTTCTTGATGAGTGCAGAGACAGGCCCAGCGACCCGAGTCCCTCACCTGGAGGCCACGGCATTGCTTCACACACTTATTGCTGACAATGACCTCACGGATATTTGGCACTCGCTACATGTCCGGTTTGATGGTTAGATGCACCAGATTCACCCTGGCCTTCCCTACAGGAACTAGGGTGGGGTTGTGAGCTACCTTAGCATGCACCGGGAGAGGATGCTATTGTATTGCTATGCTATGGGGATTTTGCCCGTGTTGCAATGATGTGCATTGCTATCTGTTTTGAGTCAGTGGCTTACTGTGTGGCCTTACTTGCTCACCCCACTGGCCCACAGTAGGTCAATTTACTGCTTGTAGTCCTAACATGAATTCCTTCCTATCTGAAAGTGAACTCTGGCAGAGTATTTCTAACTCTTGTGGAAGCTTTGTCCCCCAGGACCTGGTTTAGAGAAATAAGGCAGCAGTTTCCTGACCAGGTCCACAGGGTACGTCAGTCAGTATTGTTGTGCCTTGCTGCATACCTGCGGTGCATCATTGACTATGGTAAGACTGAAGTCCAGCAGATCAGATTAGGTTCAGGACTAGAGTTGTCTTTTTAAATAGTCCACAGGATTCCAGTTAACTGGTGAGCTAATAGGGCGATTCAAGAAGAATATTGTATTGGAAGCCTCTACCCTTGTTTTTAAGAGGTACAGCATCACTTTGAGAATACTGAATTGAATTTTGCATGCTGAACTTTGCCCTAGATTTACTACAACTTTGAGCTAGGTGTGCACCACAAAAGCAATGCAAACAAAATGATGCAAAGTGTATATTTGGAATTTAGTACAGGCACTTTTTTCTGTTGTGATGGAGTCTAGATTGACATTCCCACCATAGATGTTTACATTGTCCTGTAATTACATCTCTGCTGACTTTTAGGTGAAAAGGCAGGTTTATTATTCACTAATAGTTAAGAGGGTCACATGAGTACAGTCCGGTTGATTGTGTTCCAAGTGTTACCTGGGCTTTTTTAGATCTGGGATTTCTCTCATATAAAAAGACTGTGGTGAGTAGACTATAAAGATCTCACTCTCCCTGATCAGTCATTTTATGAGTCTCCCATTATACTCTCTATTGAGCTTTTTCTCAGTAGGAAGGATTTTACACTGAGTTATAACCACATATCGATCTTGTCATAACTCTTATTTTTAATCATTTGCTCTTGTTTGAGAATTATTTATTCTGGGCATGGTTATCTTTACTTCCAGGCACTTGTGCGGAATGTAACACCAATCTTTCATCCCAGTCTCTTAGGTCTTAGTAGGTCTTTGGAATTGTTTGAAAATGGGTTATTGGCAAGGGCAGGTAGGTACCTACACTTAGAAATAGCCCACTAACCTCCACTTAGGTCCAGTCAGGTCTCAGTAAATTAAACCCACCTCAACCTTTGATAGCTTGGCAATGAGCGGCAAGGCTTAACCTCAAAGGGTTAAAAAAGGTCACACTGAAAAGGAACAAAGTCCAGAGTTCAGGCCACCCATGAGGTAACACTGTCACACTTACTTTCAGAAGTGTTTGTTTCAGGAAAGTGGTCAACAGCACCAGCCAAGGGTTCAGAGGCTATGAGGTGCCTCTTGGGGTCTGGGAGTACAACTCCCACAATGCACCTCTTCAATTTATAGAGTTGCTCCAAACATCTCCAAACTTCTGGATCTTCTTTCAGAGGTCCTTTTTGTGTCCTTGAAGTGTCCACAACTTGATCCAAGGTTCCAGAAGGTCTGAGTTGCTCCTTGGTAGTTGGTACTACAATTCCCAGAATGCACCTGGTCAGAATCCTCAAATGGCCACTGGACATTGGTCAGCTGGGCTCTGCTTGCAGGACTTGATGCAGGGGACTCTGGGCAGCTCCTTTGTACCTGTAGCAAACAGGGAGTCCCTTCTTGAAGAAGTAGAAGACAGGTAAAGTCCTTTTAGTGGTAAAGCCCAAGTGTGCAGCTGGTGCAGTCCTCCAGAGTGCAGTGTCCAGGTGCAGGTCAGGGGTCCTCCCCCAGGCACATCTCTTTGTGTGGAGCCAGGCCACTTCACACCTCATCAAGGCAGCCTGGCCAGGCTGCTAGAGGCTGGCCACTCAGAGCACAGCAGCAACAACACTGCAGGGCTGAAGTTGGCAACTTTTCAGGTAAAGTTTAAAACTCTTTACCTGAACAAGTTATATTAAATCCCACAACTGGAAGTTGTGGGATTTATTATAACAATTAATTTGATACCAAACTTCTGGTATCTGTTTCTTAAAGAGACTTTTAAAATTAAAATAAAGTCTCCCCATTCTAGCCTATGGAGGCCATTCACTACAATCAGGGAAAAACAAATTTGGCTGTTTTACCTCACCAGGGCTTATAAAACTTTTTTTATAAGGTCCCTGCTTATAGTTACATGGTGCCCAGCCCTAGGGGCACATAGGGCACACCTTAGGGGTCACTTATATGTAAAAATAAGGTAGTTTAAGACTTTGGAACTACTTTTAATTCCAAAGTCGAATTTGCATGTAACTTTAATTTAAAAGCAGCCAGCAAGGCAGGCCTGCCTTTAAAAAGACACTGGGCACCTCAGCAGTACACCTATGGGGGCACCACCTATGCTGGGGTCCCTAAACCTACATGACCTGGCATATACTAGGAACTTTTAGGTAGGTTGGCTTAGCCAATTATAATTAGCCTAATTTGTATTCTGATTTTACACAGAGCACAGGCCCTTGGACTGGTTAGCAGTACCCCAGGCACCATCAGAGTCAGGAATACACCACCAAAAAGTGGAAAATGGGGGCAAAAAGTTTGGGAGCCTCTGCAATTAGCGCTGTTCTCTCACATGAATGTTTTCATGGACTTAATCACTGTCTTTTTAGAAGCCTTCCTCTGTATTTTGAGCTTGTTTACCCTTGATTCTGGTGATATGTTGAGAAGGGATTTGACTAAAGGTCCTCATATCAAAACTGATCGCTGCAACTCTGTTGCTCATTTCCACTAAGTAAGCTAATTGCAAACTACCCATCACAGATATAAAGTTTACAAGCCTCTCTTTTCAAGAAAGAAGGGACTCATCTTATCCTATTAATGGAGCGTAAGTACAAGACAGGCCATCAAAAACTGATGTCCCACACTGCGTTGTTCACCATCTGTAACTGTTAATGATAACCATCAAAAATCACAACAAATCCTAATTTGATATAACCTAATGAAAGCTTCGATAAACCCTGAAACACACATTTCTTAATGTTTCTTTTCCCTTTTGTAGAAGCATATTAACTAGGAACATCTGGTTTGTCAGGTATTTTGAAACACAAATTGGGTGCAGAAGTGCATTCACCCTTCCATCCTTCAGCGATGAATCTCATTGGCAGGCAAAGGTGCTGGAGAGCTGTACCACCAGGCACCCCTAGGCTCGGTTCATGGGACCACAAAGTATTATTGAATAAACTCTGTCTGCAGTATGGGCCAAGAGCCGATGATCAGTCATTCTCATGTCACACAAAATGGAGGCTAATGAGTACCGCAGGTGGAAAAGTGGATAGAGCTCCAAAAATTTAGCAAAGGTATTGGTGGTGCAGGGGACCATGTTTGCCAGGCAGAGTCACTAATTTAATTGGTGTACTTGCACTTAAAGAAAAAGGAGCAGTCCTCTTTCCATCTCTTATGTGGGGTAGAGAAGAATTCTTGGTGCTGTGGACTCACTGAAAAGATGGTGGCTTTCAAACAGACAGTAGCTGCAAGGTAGGGAATTGAACTTCATAAGGCTATTGAGGACTTAGTTCTAGCACAAAGGAGATGAGAAACTCTCAGCTCCAGTGTCCGTGATACAAAGCAGCAGAGGCCACACTGGTCTTCCGATGATATAGTGTAGGCCCTGAAGATTCTATTAAGGGTCTTTTGATTGATTTCCTGTCAATTGAGGTTATATTAGGTAATGGTCTAATACTTATTATAGTAATTCCATCCTAAACACCAATGAGTCAAGTTTGGGCAGACTTTCTTGCATCCAGGATCTGGTTTTTACATGACACCACTATAAGACAATTATATAGATCACCTGCTCTATCAAGAAACTGCATGTTCCATCCAGAAAGCTCTTATGGCAGAGATTAAAAGAGGAGGTGAGGTTTTGACTGAATAAGTGACTTCCTGTTAGCAGAATCTATATGATAACAGTATAATTGTAATTTCACTGGTTTGTATCACAGAAAGAGGTGACACAACATGTCCAGGTGGGGAAAACTGGTTACAATTATGTTGAATGGATGAAATATGTTTCTTCGCTTCTGATTTCTCGACTAAGATTACTAAGATTTACCTTAACGGTTCACACTCCATTGCGAGCAGGTACTGGGTCGTTTCTGCAACAGTTCCATAATTCTAAGGGTGCCAGCAGGTAATATTATTTACAGAGATTGAAATGAATTGAGCTTGAGCATGCACTTTGGGAGGGAGAAAATAGTGGGAGTTTTTAAATTGGTATTGTAGTCTCTCCTGGTTCGGTTGAAAGTAAAACCTCTCAAATTTTGGAAATGTTCTAATTGTCTACAACTGAGTTTTTATTAGAGAGACATGTCATACATCATTGGATTACATATATTATGAAGTAATGACTTCATAATCGTCCACTTTTTTCACTCAAGATGTTCAGATGCACAATCAAAAATAAAAGGCCCCTTTATATAACACCACATGAAAGCGACCCATTCACCCTTGGGCCAGAATCGAGATTGGGGCTTTTTCAGTTTAAGCTAAATCATCTCTCTAGTGATAACACAGGCAATTCATACATCCCTTTCAAGCTAGAGATTGCGTCTCCACATATGATATACAAAGAGTTGGTCAGAGTTTGGAAAGGTATTAAGCGCTCACAATACTAGATTGGTTAGATTTGTAAATGCCTAAAGTAGCAAATCACTGATTTAAACAGAAGTGATTACCACAAATCATGCCCTAAATGCGACGATGAGACAACTCATGAGATTTTCCTTGGGATAGTCCAATTAGCATGAAACGGTCCAAAAGAAATTTGTAGATTCCTGTACAACCTATTTACTGAACTGTTCCCCTGAGACGGTGACAAAAACTTTAACAAATGTGTAGAAACTCTCTAAGTTTTCATATATCATGCTAACACTTGAAGATGAAAAGCCCTTCAGTTACAACTCTCTACTAATGATGAGGACATATTCTGCATTGTCTGTCCGAATGTCCAAAGAGGAACATCACAAATAGTGATTGCATATTGTGTGCAAACTATTTGCGATACGACTCAGACTTTTCAATGCAAACTATGTGATAACAGGCTCCATCACAAAATCATATGCCATAGGGGGTCTCAGAATGGACTGCTGAAAACTATTAATAGGCAGGTTGTAGTTTGCCACCAACTATGCTTGATTAAAAAAGAAGGAAGGTAATTGTGGCTTAGTGAAATGATAAGACAATGACTCCAGACACTTGAGTTAAGCACAGTACTTCATCTTTTATTATGTTTTAAGAAATAATTGAGAGTGACCAGTTTGGGTTTGAATAAGAGTTCCTTTACTTAGTGTTAATTTCTTATTGTTGAATAATAAGTGTCTCATAGTAGGAAGACAATATTGTATTTTGAACACTTCTGGCTTCTCACTTTAGGTGGTGCTTCGGAATTATTCATGCTACTGCCCTCGGAAAAAGGAAACCAGAGGTAAGTTTCTATATATGGTTTGCCTTTTTTCACTTTTGCTCTCTTGTTTATCTTTTGCCTAAACACGTCTTCCTGGGCTTCCCATCTCTTCCTCTTAGGTTCTGTCTAGTCTAGTCTATTCTTAATGTCTATTTATTCCTGTTACTGTTGCTCTTCCCAGTCTCTTTCCCTTTTAGCAGTAGCGGCCGCAGAAAATCTCAAGGGGAGGGGCAGGAGGTGGGACAGGGGCAGTGGATTAAATAAAAAAATATATGAATTTTAAAAAAAGTACCTTTTCCCTTCTCCACCACTGCCTCCTTCTGGTGCATTGCTCCTCTGGTCTTCTAGTGGTGTCCAAGCATTTGCTAGCATGAAAGCAGCATCAGGATGGTCTGAGCGGCTTTGACTGCCACTCAGACACAAACCTGGGGTCTGTGCAGTTTCTGTAGCCCGGCAGTAGTACATAGCCAGCCTAGAGAAACTCAAAGGGCTGGCCAAACACACATGCTCACTTAGTGAACTCCACTCCTCCCTCTCCCACCTCACATAGCCCAGTCCCGCCCCACCCTGAACAGGCTGCTGGCTGAGCCAGCAGATGAAAGATAAAATGATAGTTAAATATCGTTTTGTTTTTTATTAGCCAGAGGGGGATGCTCCTTCACCATTGCGAAGAAGCCGCCCCTGCATTTTCGGCTTTCTTTGCCCCTTTTGTGTTTTTTTTCAACTAGAGTTTCTTTTCCTTCATTTTTGGAGAGGCTACATCAACATAAAGTGGTGCAAAAAACAATAATTTGAGTATGCTTAAAGTAAACAAGGTAGAAGTAATCTTTGTGACATACGTATTAACTCTGTCAATGTGGCTCTTATAATTAAATATAAGCCTTCAAAGTTTTCTAAGTCTCACTTCACTCTGTCTATTATCAGGTCTAATTTCAGCAACTTTAAAGTTCCCAGGAAAATCCACTCAAACCCCTTTCCTTCCTACCTTTTGTTTTCCACCTGCAGATTGCACGTACCGGGGAAAGCCATGTTGCTGCTGGAGCATGGCAGGAGATCCCACAGGTATTATTGAGGCTCGTTGCAGGCTGCTGCTTCCTCTGCAGCAGTGATTGACCTCCGCTGTATACAGTTCCTGCCCCGGCTTCAGTGGATACTTTGTTTTGGGAACTTTTTCTCTCCCTTTCCTCACTGCTGTAATGGCGCTTGACAGTCCTCTTGTCTCTATTCGGAGTCTTTGGTTCCTGTTCTCTTGCTGCCTGTCCTCTCTTTCCTTTCCTCTTTTAGAACCTCCTCCTCTTCTTCTTCTATTTCTGGTTTGCAGTCATCTTCCTGAAAAAGTAAAAGTCAAAATCCATGGGTGTTGCATGGGAACACCCACCACAACACCCATGGAACGCCTCCCTTGCGCAGAGCAAGACAATGCAATGACTTGCAATGCCTTGCCTTAGTCCATATCTATGAGGCCATTCAAAGCCATGCGAAGTGGCTTTGCATGGCCTCATAGAAATAGTTGCAAGGAATGTGCTGCTGTTGTGTCACAAAAAGTGACACAACAGCAGCACAGGGGGGTCATAAATATGCCTCTGAGTGAGTAATAGACCAGGGTCTACAACATGGCCAATCATCTTGTGACTAGAATGAGAGCGGTTATGTGGCAGACATCATGGGAAGACACAGTGTGAGTTTGAGTTTAATCAGGATGTGCTAGTATTGGTTTGGCTGGTTGCCACTCTATGAGTCTTGAAATGAGCAGTGCTGCTTGCTTTGTTACACATATGCACTCTAAATTAGGCTTCAGGCTTAGCTTCACTTTTGAGAGCTACTACTAGGAGCCTGGTGCAATACCAGTAGCTCCTGAGCTACTCCTTAGAGACTCATTATTTAAACACAGTACAAAAAAATTGAAACAAATGGGTAACAAGTTCAATGATACATGAAAGGCTGAAACGAAGATTCACTTATGAAAGCAGGAAGTAGCTCTGACACCGGTATTTTGAGCCTTCTGTAGCCAATCCAGTGGACTTTTTAGGAAAATGAACTAGTGGGCATTACAACAATGCGAACAATGCCACTGATAATTTATGGCTTTGCCCACCACAATAGTTCTGTCCTTGTCTAATAAATGTGTGCAAATAGATGTAAACTGGGTGAAATGCATGAAACATTTCTTAGCTAGGTTCAAAGGGTACGTCCCTACGAATACAAATGTTATGTTATCCATATGTTCTGGACCTTAGGAGCAGGTGCTATGGTCAGACTGAGGATCTTAGGGAGTATGAGCGGCTTATGGAACGTTCCTTTCCCACCAAAGAACATTATCTCACACTTATTTACAATTCAAAATAAACTACATCTCTAAGGCACTTGGCATTGTGGACATAATTTGGAACAAAAGAATGTGGTCCACTGTGTAAAAGGCTGTGGGAGAATCCAACATAAATAGGAATGATGAGGCCTTTTTATCCAAAAAAACTCTATGGTATCCTCACAGAAAACTAATAAAGCAGTCTTTTTTTGCTGCTGTGATCCAGAGCAAGAGTGGGTCATGACCAGGATGGAACTGGTGTTCATGAAACGTTCATGTTGTTGAACAATGAGAGGCCAGACTCATTAGTAAAATTGCAGAAGAGGTCAGGAGCAGATGGACTGATAAAGGGATCCCCCTGGGTAGATGTAATGTCACGATCCAAAGTGACTTTATTAATAAATATTATCTCTGTGAGAAGGGGTCGTTGTTGGTTTCTTGAATCATTCGCAGAATCAAAAGAGTATCCATATCTCAATCTGTATTAATTGTAAAGTCTTTGGCAATCAAATGATCTTGAGACAATATTGTGGGCGGACTGATTCCTCTATCCTTACCCATGGCCGCACAAAGAAAGAAGTAATATTTGCAATTTGAAGCAAAATGCTGTGTCGTTAAAGTATTATTGCCCTTCCTAATAATGTCTTCATGGGACACAGAAGTAGAAGATTACATCCGGTCAGTGACTCACCTGGCTGCGCCTGTGGAAGCTCTCCACATTTTAGATTTTTTGCTGAGTGGAAAGTAGGTGGGTAAAGAAAGGGAGGAGTTACCTGCTGGTTGCTTCCTATTTACCCTTTCCCCTATGCTTATTCAAGGTCCTTCACATACTCCGTTGCAATGTCTTTTTTACCACTGTTGTGATAGGCATACATGTAAAGGATCCAAAGGTACAAAATGATTGAACAAATTAAGAGAGGGAGTTTCCTTCTTCAGATGTTAGGGTGACTTACTGTAAAGTGAGGAGCTCATCGACAAGTGTGTCAACAGAATGGCAAGCAGAGGTAGATCAAGTGGTTAAAGAAAGGAAATGCACAGGCAGAGACTTTATCAAACTAGTGATTTCAGCTATAATGACAGGTTAGGCCAAACTCATAAAATAGATTAAGCATCCCAATGGTAAAAACAGATACAGCTGCTACGCTCAGGTAACTTGGACTACTGATCATCAGTTGCACATCCTTCAGTCAACTATAATTTGTGGCCCAAAGATAAAAACATTGATTAAGCCTTGTAAAAACACAGGAAGAAGCAAGGAATAAAGCCAAAGACCTGGAAAGCAGCAATCAGCTGTAGTCAGAGTCAACTACAGAAGTTGATATGTGAAAACAAGCACACAACCACTTCACAAACAGATCTTGCACCACACAGGCCTGAATATCTATGCCATTTATAAGAGGCTTTCAATTTTTGTTGAGCAAATGATGATAACTTTCATGTTAATGGAGTTAAAGTAAATACAGTTCATCAAACATCTAAGATGGCACTAAGAAAGTAGTTTGGAATGAAAGAGTGAAAACTCAATGGAATTGAAATTTGTCTTGAAACAGTCTCAAGTCAATTACAAATCTTGCTCACACTCACCACCTCACCTATCTGATGCTGAATTTCTTGTTGTGGAATAATGGTGGATCTACTTCTGAATAGTTGTGCACTACAGAGCTCCACAGAGCCTTACCGGACTTTGACTTGACCAAGTGTTAACTGTTGGGCACTCCAGCTCTGACAAAATCCTGGTAGGAACTCCCCCACAGCATGCTGCATTAGCAACACATAACCCGTGTGCCTACACTCCCTTTCATGTGTTCAATGCATCTCCTGGCTGTCTTAGAAAGGATTGGACCAGTGGCAGGATGAAGGGGGCAACCCTGGAAATCAGTGACAATATGGACAGAGGGCCAAAGGTCAGGAAGTCCTGCAGCAATCTATGAGGTGAGCACTCAAGTGATGTGTGTGATAAGCAACATGGTGGGAACTAAGAGCTGGCATCAATGGCATCATTGTGGAAGGGAGGAAGGTGTAGGACATCTACCATTTGAGTTCTGGGAATGTTCTAGTTATAAAAACCCTAAAATACAGTACTTTTTGCCTCAGTTGCACAATGATTTTTCAAAACGTTTTTTACTGATACAGCAGGAATAGTAATGATTAGGAGCAAGCCTACACATATGATATGGTGGGCCATGTGTTTTAGGTCTAAACTAGTATGTGCATTCTAGTCTAATGCCACATATTTTTACTATTGAGTCACTACTGGCATGGCATTCCAAAGACATGCATCTTCATAGTGATGTTGCAACTCCCTGAGCCACTCAATACCCATGTGGTAGATTTCCACGTCTTGCACACCATAGAATAACAGGAATACATATCAGAACACTGCATGCTGGAACCACGCATGCATGAACAACACGGTCGGAACAGCGACCGTTTTGTTACCACTAATGCCTTTACCATCAATTTTTCACAATGGGGGTGGGCTTCAGAAAACATGCACCCATAACTGGGAGGGACACACTTCTAACATTAGAACCAGAGGACCGTAACACATACCCGCTCATTAAAGCCATTTCAATTGCCAAGTTTGGAGTGACCACTGAAAAGTATGTTGTCAGAAATTCAGGGACAGTACCAAACGCTCCACACAAACCTGGGTAGACCTTCTTTGACTTTTCTAGTGAGGCACTGAATTTATGGGTGTGGGGCAGTAAAGTAAATGATTACGTGGGGTTATATAATTTGATCCTGAGAGAGCATATGCTCAGTATTTGTTTTACAGATTTGCATCAGCACCTGATTGACAGCAAGCTGACTGATTCCAGGAAACTTGCTGAGGAGGCGGACCTCTGGGCTAGCACCAGAGTGTCTAAAACGTATCTGGGGGTACACCCACAAAAGTGGTCAGGGTTCCCACCAGAAGAAAGAGGTAGGAAAAAAACCTGAAAATAAGGAGTTCTCAAAAGGTCCCCAAAATAATTTCCAAGGGAATAGTTGTAACCAGTCCCAGTCTGATTCTAAAAAGAAAGGGTTTGTTGACCATAAGACAGGGAGGTTTGTACCCCTTTGCGCAAAGTGCTTCAAGCATGGTCACTGTAAGGGTGACTCCAAGTGTCCCAAGAGGGCACAGCCCCCCACAGGAGGGCAGACACCTGGCTAGTGTAGCGCTCAGGGAGGAAGTAGTCCCAGTCAGCTTTTGGGAACAGATAGAGGTAACTCTAGTGTCCATAGGGGATGCAGAGATGGTGGCAAAAGCCCACGTGCCTGCAAATACCTCAAAGTATAGGCAGTGGGTCACCATCAATGGGCAACAGGTGGAGGCTCTGCATGACATGGGAGCCAGCATGACTAATGTCAGGGCTCAGCTGGTGTCAGCAGTGCAGATCCTCGAAAACACAGTCATAGTCACTGACAATCGTGAGAGCCACCTACTGGTACCCCTGGTTCCTTTCGAGTGGAAAGGGGGGCTCTAAAAGCAGCTATAAGTCCTGCCATGCCAGTAGATTGTCTGTTGGGAAATGGCCTTGAGCACACTACCTGGAAGGACGTAGAGCTAAGGTCTAGTTTGGAAATGTTTGTGTTGCCTGAGTGGGTCTGTATGAGTACAAGGTTCATGGCTGCCGTGGAAGGGAGTCAAGAGCGTCTGGAGTCTGGAAGAATGGCCCAGACTGCTGCCAAGGAGGGGGGCAAGGTGAGAGGGAAACCAGTCCCAGACGTGCCTGTGGTGTTTGATGGGCTCCCTGAGGAAGAAGTCCCTGAGTCAACTGGAGAGGACATTGCTGCCCTAGATGACCTGCCTGAGCTTTCTGGCTGGCAAGTTGACGGTGGGCCCACCAGGGAAGAGTTTTGCAAGATGCAGAAAGAGTGCCCCACTCTTGAGAGTTTGAGGCAACAGGTCTCAACTCAAGCAGCAGGTGAAGCCTCTGGTGATCACCTTATATATTGGAAGAATGATCTCCTTTACAGTGAGCCTAACGTACCGGAGGCTAGGGCAGCACGTGTGCTGGGGGTCCCCCACTGTTACTGGGACTTCCTACTGGGTCTGGCTCATGACATTCCCCTGGAAGGACAAGACAAGACTTTTGCCAGTCTTGTCTCCCGCTTTTATTGGCCCCGAATGCAGATGGCCTCAGATGCACTCTGTAGGTTCTGTCCCACCTGCCAGGCTAGTGGGAAGACAGGGAAAAGTTTCAGGGCCCCCCTGATCCCACTCACCATCGTTGGTACCCCCTTTGAAAGGGTAGGTATCGACGTCATTGGTCCATTTGCCCCCAAAGCTGCCCTAGGCAACAGGTTTATCCTCGTTTGGTGGACCATGCCACCGCTACCCAGAGGCAATCCCTCTGAGGACAGTGACTGCATCAGTGTTGACCAGGACTCTGATGGGGATATTTACCCATGTGGGATTCCTAAAGGAGATTGTGTCTGACAGAGGCACAAACTTCATGTCTGCATACATGAAGTCCAAGAAGGATGCATGTGGGGTGACCTACAAGTTCACCACACCCTATCATCCTCATTCCAATGGTCTTGTGGAGAGGTTCAACAAGACCTTGAAAGGCATGGTCACAGGCCTCCCTGAGGCCAAGAGGTGTAAGTAGGATGTCCTCTTGCCATGCCCTCTCTTCGCCTACAGAGAGGTGCCCCATAAGTGGGTAGGGTTCACTCCATTTCAGCTTCTTTATGGGTACCCTGTCAGGGCACCCTTAAGCATTGTAAAAGAGGGGTGGGAGAAATCTCCCAATGCACACTCTCAGGATGTGGTTAGCTACATGCTAGCCCTCCGCAACCAGATGCAATGGTTCTGGAAGTCTGTACTTCGGAGTGTCGATGTAGCAGCGATTTTGACTAATAAGGTACTGTTCAATAGCTTAGTTAAATGGTAAGATAGTATGCTTGAACTAGTTTGTGTAAGTATCCTAACAACTTTATTTGACTGTAATAAACGCTAATGTAATTTAGTATCTTCTCGGTCATTTCTCTGTTGCAGCAAATTAATGACAATTACACTCAATATTTTCTTTGGAAGCAGTGATTACAATATTGACATATTGATGGTCATATCAGTGGAGGAAATTTTGATGAGTTGAGTTATTGCAGTCTAGAGGTAACTATGTAAAGTTATGTTGGGGCAGGAAGCCTGCTTGAATTTACGCACTGGGTATGGCAGTAAAGTATGTGATTTTCAATTTACTAACGTTTGCATGGTAGTATCTGTTAAGACCTTCATTGGTGTAATTATAGCAACATTATGGTTGGCACATGATTTGCTTTTTCTATACTCACGTCGGGTGCATGTACACACTAACATTTTGGCACTCATCATTAAGTACAGTAACTAAAAGTGGTGGAGTGGGGTGTCAATTCTTTCAGAACTGGAAGGTGTAGTAATTAATATTGAAACTGATTGGTCGGTCCATGGTGACTACTGCTGTTTTGTATTTAGAGCATGGGAGGTTCAATTACATTGCAACGATAGAGTCTCAGCCCTGAGGAAGTCAACTGACGAAACACGTGTTGGCTGTGACGTCTTTATGAACAAGGATGGAAAACGAACTAACCTTTTTCGTATGGAAGTGATGGACTAATACTGGATAACTAATTGATGAAAACAGACTGATAGAGGACTACTATCTGGATTAAATTTATTTTATATTTGACTGGGAATTGTAATGGTGCTGACGGAGGAGGATGATAATGAGCAATGTAATTTAGGAGAGGGACTTTGCTTTGATTTAAGTGCATTGAATAACATTGGAATCATATATTTTGTTGAAACCCCAAAGATTCTATTGCAGAGGTTAATGAATGAACATTTGGGTCAACTATGATATCAAGTGTGAATATTTGATTTTTGATATCTATAAATTATTACCTTTCTCTAGTCTTATTATATTGCATGGCTGTACAGCATCTGAAACTATAGGAGATTGTGAGTAACACTACTGTTAATTTACATGAGTTCAACGAGTGCCGCAGCTTAGATTTTGTTTCTGGAAGAAGGCCAAGAACAACCTCAAGGCCAGTCAAGAGGTCATGAAATGCTGGTATGACCAGAAGGCCACCCTGGTAGAGTTTCAGCCTGGTGTCAAAGTGTGGGTAATGGAGCCAGTAGAGCCTAGGGCTCTCTAGGACCACTGGACTGGCCCATTTGATATAAAGGAGCATAAAGGGGAGGGCACTTACTTCGTGGCCCTCCAGTCTCCTAGGAACCCCTAACGGTACTCCATGTAAACAGACTAAAGCCTCACTTTGAGAGGACTGAGGTCAACATGCTTCTGTTAATAGATGATGGTGTGGGTGAGGAGAGTGAACCTCTCCCCAACCTCCTCTCTGCCAAGGAAGGTGATGGGTCAGTGGAGGGTGTCAATCTCTCTGACTCCCTGACCCTGGACCAGTGAGGGGACTGCTACCAGTTACTGAAGCAGTACTTCTTCCTGTTTTCCCTCACTCCTGGACTCACACACTTGTGTGTCCATGATATTGACATGGGAGGCAGCCCCCCCTGTAAAGAATAACATTTACAGGCAGGTTGTCAGACAGGGTGAAGGCCAGCATCAACAAGGAAATTGCCAAGATGCTGGCTGTGGGGGTGATTGATAAGTCCAGGACTCCTTGGTCTAGCCCTGTGGTCCCGATTTGGTTAAAAAAAAAAAAAGTCTCACCCCATCCCCCAAGCTGATGTGCTCGTAAACAGGCCAGGTGCTGCCAAATTCCTCAGTACCTTTGATCTCACATCAGGGTTCTGGCAGATCGCCTTGACAGGGGGCTAAAGAGGGATCTGCTTTTTCTACTCATGAGGGACATTACCCATTCAGAATAATACCCTTTGGATTGAAGAATGCCCCCGCTATCTTCCAACGGTTGGTTAACTGGGTCCTAGCTGGGAAGGATGCGTTCTGTGCAGCCTACCCAGATGACATTTCTGTCTACAGTTCCATGTGGGAGGAACACCTGATCCACCTTCAAGAGGTGCTTCAGGCAGTGCAAAAGGCAGGCCTACAATCAAGGCCAGTAAGTGCCTGATTGGGCATGGTTCCTTGGTGTACTTGGGACACCTAGTAGGTGGTGGCAAGTTGCAGCTCTCCAGGCCAATATTGAGGCAATCATGGCCTGGCAGCTACCCAAAACTGAGGTCAGAGCCTTCCTGGGTCTCACTGTGTACTACCGCAAATTTGTTAAGGACTATGGCACCAATGTGGCCCTCTTAATAGAACTCACAATTAAGAAGCAACCTAGTTTGGTGAATTGGACAGAGACTTGACAGAAATCCTTTGACTCTCTAAAGGAAGCCATGTGCACAGCACCTGTGCTCAGTGTCCCTGACTACTCCAAGGAGTTCATTGTGCAGACAGGCGCTTCAGAGGGTGGCTTGGGGGTGGTTCTAGCTCAGCTGAATAATGAGGGCCAGTAGTTTGCGGTAGGCTGTGCAGTAGTTTATTTGCAGAAGTCTATCACAACAGGAACAGAGGTGGACTGCCATAGAAAGAGAAGCATTTGCTGTGGTCTGGGCACTGAAGAAGCTGAGACTCTACCTGTTTGGGACTCACTTCCAGGTTCAGATGGACCACATGCCCCTAAGATGGCACATGCAAATGAGGGGTGAAAATCCTAAGCTCTTGAGGTGGTCCATTTCCCTACAGGGGATGGACTTTATGGTGCTGGTCTCTCCAGATAGTTCTGTCTTAGCGATGGGAGCTCCCAGGTGGTTGGGTAGCTCGCCCCACTTTCAGCTCGGTGGGACACATGTTAGACCTGACAGCCTTAGGGTGGTGATCTCCCAATGTTTTGCCTGCCTCCCTCCACTTTTCTGACACTGTTTTTTCTGGTTGTAGGACTCTGCGCCCTTTACCACTGCTAGCCAGTGCTAAAGTGCATATGCTCTTTCCCTTAAACATGGTAACATTGGGTGATTCCTAATTAGCACATTTTATTTATTGTAAGTCCCTAGTAAAGTGCACTACATGTTCCCAGGGTCTGTAAAATGAAGGCAACTAGTGGGCATGCAGCAATCGTTGTGCCACCCACATAAGTGGCCCCTTAACCATGTCTCAGGCCTGCCATTGCAAGGCCTGTGTGTGCAGTTTCACAGCCACCTCGACTTGGCATTTAAGAGTACTTGCCAAGATTTAAACTCCCCTTTTCTACATATAAGTCACCCCAAAGATAGGCCCTAAGCAACCCATAGGGCAGGGTGCTATGTAGGTAAAAGGCAGGACAGGTACATGTGTGTTTTATCTGTCCTGGTAGTGGAAAACTACAAAATTTGTTTTCCACTGCTATGAGGCCTACTCCTTTCATAGGATAGCATTAGGGCTACCCTCATATACTGCTGAGTGGTAGATTACGATCAGAAAGGGGTAACCAGGTCATATTTAGTATGGCCAGAGTGGTAATAGAAAATCATGTTTGGATTCCTATTGCTATTGGTGAGGTTGTATTTTATTATTATTTTAGAAATGCCATTTTTAGAAAGTGAGCATTTCATTGCACTTAAAATCTACCTGTGCCTTACAGCCTGTCTCCAATCCACAGCTGGGCTGGGCTGGTTAACAGCTCCCTTGTGCATTTCACCCAGACAACCACAAACACAGGATACTCAGTCACACGTGCACTCATCTGCATATAGAATGGGTCTTCCTCGGCTGGGAGGGTGGAGGGCCTGACACTTACATTTAAAAGGCTAGTGGCCTGCCCTCAGACAATAGGCTACCAAACCCCCTGCTGGGACCCTGGCAGACAGACCTGTACTTAAAGGGGACATTGTGTATGTGAGGTGGTGGAGTGATGGGGGTGAGGGTCTCCCCCACTTCAAAAGCATTTTGAGGGGTTATGAACTGCGTCTCTGACCCCACCAAATCAGACACCTCTGGACCTGAACCTGCACCCTGTCAAGAAGAAATGTCTGCCCAAAGGACTCAACTGGAATGCCCTGCTGTTGCTCTGCTGCCCTGCTGTCCTCTGACTTTGTTAAGAAGTGCTCTCCAAGGGTTTGGATTGAGCTTGCCTCCTGTTTTCTGAAGTCTCAGGGCTAAAAAGACTTCATTTCTTTAAGGGACTCCTTGTGCATCGAAAATCGATGCAAAGCCTCCTGGAAATGACTCACAGCCTGCGTTGCTATGAGAAAATCGCCACACCGGAATGACACAGCCCGACTTTCCGAGTAAAGAATCGACGCAGTGCTTGCCGCGCAACAGAAAATTTGACGCATCACCTACAGGATTGACGCAAAGCTTGTGACTTCATCCCTCACGCACAGGATTTCCACGCCTCATCCCTAGGCATCAAAAAGATCCGCCCATTGCAGTGAGGAACCAAGCCCTTGTGCCCCGAAATCAATGCAAAGCCGCTAGCAGCATATAAAGAAACAATGCATTGTCTGTGCTGCACCGGAAAATCCGACGCTCACCGTATTTTTCATGCATCTCCTCCTCTGCGGTCGCCTTGCGTGTTATTTTTAATGCAATTCAGGTACTTTGTCAAACCAAGAGACAACTGTTGATTTCTAAGATTTAAGACTCTTTTTAAACTTGCAAAAGTGATATCTCAACTTGTGCGTATTTAATTTTTACTGTTTTGATCTTAATTTAACCAGATAAATATCTTAGATTTTTCTAAACCTTTGTGGTGTATTTTTGAGGTGTTTTCACTGTGTTATTGTATGATTTAGTGCACAAATACTTTACACATTGCCTTCTATGTTAAGCCTGACTGCTCATTGCCAAGCTACCAGAGGGTGGGCACAGGATAATTTGGATTGCATGTGACTTACCCTGACTAGGTTTGTGGTTCCTATTTGAAGAAAGGTGAATACCTCTGCCAACTAGAGAAACCATTTCTAACAAGGCATATGAGGAAAGAGAATATATGGGGATGGCTCTTAACATGGATAGCTCAGGAGAAAAGGCACAGAATATTATCACTTTCCTTTATGAGGAAGAGACTAAGGCCCTCATTATGACACTGGTGGTAAGTCCCTCTTACCGCCATGCCGACTGCCGCCAACATACTGCCGCGGATAACCGTCAACCATATTATGACACAGACATACCAATAAGTCACTATACAGACACACACATAAGTCTGCCAGCCCAAAGGTCAGTGATAAACTGGCGGTAGCAAAACCCACACTGTTAGGCCAACAGAACTACGCCCACAGCATTATGACACACGAATCACAGCGGTGGACATTCAACCGCGGTAAACACACACACACATACAAAACAGGACCACATGGGACAATTCAAACTACACACACCTTGCACACATACACACACCACACCCACACCAATATAAAACACACACATACATTACCCACAACCCTTTACGACTAAACATAGTTGCCACTAGAGAGAGATACAGCAGGAGCACCCACACAACCAGAGCCACAAAGCACCATCACCCATTCACCATCATGGCACCTCACAGCACACACCCCATCACATCACCCCACACACCCTCACACACACCACTCACACTACACCCATGGCATCACAAAGACACCCAGGTTCTCAGAGGAGAAGCTAACGGTCATGGTGGAGGAAATCATCCTGGTTGAGCCACAGCTAATTGGATCACAGGTGCAGCATACATTCTTGCTAGGAAGATGGAGCTATAGCAGAGAATCGTGGACAGGGTCAAGGCCATGGGACAGCACCTCAGAACAAGGGATGACATCAGGAAGAGGTGGAATGACCTATGGGAAGGTGAGTTCCAGATAGCTGTACAACGGACTAGCAGTGGACCCCCACCTCCTCCCCCACAACTAACAACATGGGAGGAGCAAGTCTTGGCAATACTGCATCCTGAGGGCCTGTCAGGAGTAGCAGGAGGACTGGACTCTGGTAAGTCAAATCTCTATTACTATCACCCCCACTACTTGCATGCTGTCACATTCCCTCACCCCTACCGTCACCCACATCACTTCACCACCTCACATACACCCCACCAACACAACCAACCCATCCCACTACCAAGCCCTGCATGCAAAACCAATGCATGGACACCCATTACAGACCTGCATGGACACCCATCACCACAGCATGCACACTAGAGACAATCACCTATCCAACCAAATCACCACTCACACAAGCCTAAGCTGCCAGGGCAATCACAACCATACAGGGCAACACACCCATGCACAAGATGTCACACGCAGAAACAATAACATTGCATTTATATCCCCACAGGTCCCCTACACAACGTCAGCGGAGAGGAGGTGACAGAAAAATCCAGTCCCCCCACAGAAGAAGCCCAGATTGTTGACAGCACCTCTGCAGGCCTGGCCTATCAGGGACCTCCAGACAGTCGGTTACCCAGGCACAGTCCCATACCACCACAGAGTCTCCCCCTCAGGAAACACCATCACAGCATTCACCCAGCGAGCCCATACCTCTGTCCCCAGGACACATCAATCAGGAGTGTGTCCACCAATAGATGGACCCCAGGACACCCCACAAACACCGGACAATCAGAGACCTTGGGTCAGTGGCAATGGGCACACGGTTCACAGGACAGAGGCACAGGACAACAGGGAAACTGGGAGGACTGCTGTGCGACAGGGGGAGGACAGGTCCAGGGAACCGACTCTCCATGAGGCACTCACCAATATCCTGGGAGCCTCCATTCCCAGGAGACGATGGGCCAGATACTAGCCAAGTTGAAGGAGATGCAGTGGCTGTAGCAGGGACAGTACCTGGGGATCAGGGAAGACCTGAGGGACATCCACACCACCCTGGTCACCATTGCAGGGATGTTGTCTGACATGGCCAACACCATGAGGGAGGCAGTGCACACCAACGGGCCCCTCACACTAGCCACACCGATGAATAGCCCTCCACCTCCGCTGACGTTAGTGGACAGGAGGCCCCACAACAGAAACAACAGGCCACCAGCACCACACCCCCTGCAGAAGGAGAACCACCCCGCAAACTGCCCCTGCGATCCAGGCAGAAGCCAGAGAACATTGCCAAGACCCCCACCAGTAAATAACACTCTACAGACTGTCACCCTTGTGTCCCACTCTGTCACCCTGTCCACCTTGAACTGCCATTGCTTCCCTTCCTATGCCCCCTTGGACAATGTACCTGTCATACAAATATACTGGATCTCCTACCTGGACTCTCCTCCACCATCCCCCAGCCTATAGCAATACCCCATCCTCTTATTAGCACATAAATAAACATCCTTGTAAAAACTACAAGTATTGAATCTGTCAAGTGATTGAACTATGTATTCGTTTAACAATCTGTAGACATTGCAATTCAACTGTACAGTAATTTATACATAGGTATGATCTGTAGTTTGCAGTCAATACACCAGGAGCCAGAGTGGGGCACAGATATCTATAAATAGACATGTCAAAGGGTACAATAAGTGGCCATAGTAGTGGGAATATCAGCTGGCCAGTCACAATTTCCAATAGAAAACTGCAGTGGAAGGTAAAGTTACAGTGTCTTACCTGTGTGTCACTGGAAGTACTGTCGTATGATTGATGTCCTATTGTCCACATCCTCCTCCTCTGTCTCCTCATCTTCACTGTCCACAGGGTCCACGCCCATCTCCAGCCTCATTCTCCTGCAACATGCAACATGCCACGAAGATCTGACACACCTCCTTGTGTGTTTAGCACAGGGAACCACAAGTTAGATGGAGGCACCGAAACCTGGCCTCCAGGAGGCTGAAGGTTTGCTCTATAATCCTTCTTGTTCTCCCATGTGCCTCATTGTAATGTTCCTCTGCCCTTATCCTGGGATTTCTCACTGGGGTCAGTAGCCATGAGATGTTGGAGTAACCAGAGTCACCTGCAAATTTCGAGGGACAACTGTTAGACACACACTAACCCTTAGGGCCAACCCCATACCCATACACCAACATATACTGGGTGGGGACCTTGGGCTCACCTATTAACCACATCCTGTGCCTCTGGAGTTGAGCCATCACATATGGGATGCTGCTATTCCTCATTCCTACTTTGCATTGACATGGGTGATGTACTGGTCCGCCAGGCACACTATCTGCACAATTATTGAGTGAAAGCTCTTTCGATTTCTGAACACCTGTTCATTTCTGCGGGGGGAGGACAAACTCAATATGTGTTCCATCAATTGCCCCAATGATGTTGGGGATATGTCCCATTGCATAGTAGTCAGCTTTCACTGTGCCCAAAACTTCCACCTTGGGGAATACAATGTAGCTGTGCATGTGTTTCATCAGGGCAGCAACCACTCTTATTAGCACCTTTGAGAACATTAGCTGTGACATTCCTGCTGCCAAGCCCATTGTCACTTGGAACAAACCAGTTGCCAAGAAATGGAGCACAGATAGGACTTGCACAAGAGGGAGGATCCCAGTGGGGTGACGGATAGCAGAGATTAGGTCTTGCTCTAATTGGGCACACAGCTGTTGGATTGTGGCCCTGTCAAGTCTGTATGTGAGGATAATGTGCCTGCACTCCATTGTTGCCAAATCCACCAGGGGCCTGCACATGGGGGGATGTCTCCATCTCCTATTCATCTTCAGCGGTTGTAATCTAGGGGGCAAAATGATGAGCATCTGGTCAGTATTCAACATTTCCAAAATGTACGGTGCATTGCATGTTGTGACTGAAACAGTATGTTGTTTTATAGTCTGAAATGGTGCCTATGTGTGCGTTGACACAGTTAGGTGCCATGGCCTGCCCCCTCTGAAATGGCATCCGCCTGTCCTGTGTGGATGGACATGTGGAAATGAGTTAATGCCGCTGACGTAGTGCGCTGATGCGAGAGGTTGTTGAGTACCGCCGTGCAACTCCTCATAGGTTGTCATTGGGCCCTATGGGTTACAGTAGCCAATGGTGATGTACGCAGGCGGTGACAGTACGCACCGCCGCAGATGTGACCACCATTTCCTATCTGTTCACTCACTTGCTACCTGACCTTCAACAGGAGAGGACCTACACTGCATGTGCTGATGTGACCTGTGTCTGGAACCGACCATGGCTCGTGTCAATGGGGAAAGTGCCCCTGCCTTCACTGCTGCGGAGTTGGAGAAACTGGTGGATGAGGCCCTACCCCAGTACCGAATGCTGTATGGGCCTCCAGACCAAGAGGTGAGTACACTGTGAGCATGATGCAAGGGGCTTGGATGCATGGAGTGCTGTTTGTGAGGGCATGTGGGGGGGTTGGTGGAAGGGTTCTGGGCAGCGTGCTGCATGTATGGTGGGCAATGTATGTGCGTAAGGGGATGGGAGGGATATGGTGGGCCATTAGTGTAACAGGCCGGATGGTATGACTGATACCTTTTTTCTATGTGTATTTCTCTGCAGGTCAGCACCCATCAGAAAAAGGGTATATGGCATGCCATCGCCAAGGATGTGCGGACCTTGGGGTCTACGGCAGGTGGAGCACCCACTGTCGCAAATGGTAGGAGGACCTGAGACGCTAGGCTAGGAGACGGTGGAGGCCCAACTGGGGATGGCCACCCAACGAGGAAGGGATGCCTCTCGAACCCTGACCCCCTGATGTTCCACATACTGGCGGTGGCCTATCCAGAGCTGGATGGGCGCTTGAGGGCATCACAGCAGCCACAAGGAGGTGAGTACAGTTTCACATTATACTACTTGTGCGTGGTGGAGTGGCCTTTGGGTGGGGGATGTGGGCCTGTTGGTGCCCCTAGGCCAGGCCGGACATTGCAGGGTAGGTTCCATGTTGGGCAGAGGCTGATGAACTCAACCTCCAACCAAGCTAGTGGGCATCCACTACTGGGCAGGGCTCTGTGGGTATCAGGTATGCTGCAATTGGCGTTAGGTATTACTGTCTATGGCCTGGTGACTAGCATTGTGATTGGTAGTGCAGTGCCTAGTATGTAGGGAGGTTCCCTGTGTGTGTGTCGTGTACGCCAACGGTGGTGGTGTTGCTGACATTGACCAAGTGTATTCTCTGTCTCTTCCCCCCGTTTTGGTTTGTCACCCTGTTCTTATGTGCATTAGCATCATCTGGTGGAGGAGCAGAGGCACCGGCGATGGAGGGAGCTGCATCCCACAGGGCCCAGGAGGCTGAATCCACCGATGGTGAGGGCACCAGTGGGATGCAGGATGAGGGGAGCACCACGGCGGAGACAAGAGGGGAAAGTTCGGAAAGTGATACCTCCTATGATGGAAGCTCCCTAGTGGTGGTGGACACCACTGTGCCCACCTCAACTACAGGTACAGCCGCCACCCCCGTACCAGCACCGCCCTGCCAGCAGCCCCTAAGCGAGTGTCCCGTGCCCGCTCACCCAGAAGCTTTTCCTCTCTGCTGTTGACCTCTTCCCTACCCCACCCTCCCCATCCTTCATGTCGGGTCAGGGTGGTCAGAACCCAGGCTAGCACCTCAGCCACCCAGTCTACGGCCACAATAGTGTTGGCAGCTACTGCAGGTGTGAGAGGCTCCAAGGAAACACCCATCAGCACTGGCAGTGTGCCTGCACCAGCTTACAAGGGGAAGGGCAAGGAGGCACGAATAGCTGGCAAGGGCAAGGAGGCACCATGAGATGACAAGGGCAAGGAGGCACCACCAGACAGCAAGGGCAAGGAGGCACAACCAGCTGGCAAGGGCAAGGAGGCACCACCAGATGGAAAGAGCAAAGGGCCTGCCCCTGCAGGCAGGAAGGACAGTAGGCCTGGTGCCGGGACTGATTCTGAGCTCTCAACACCAACCATGGCGCTTCAGCCATCTGAGGCTGCAGGGGAAGGGCTGGAGCCTCCCCCTACCACTACAAACCCCGATAACTGGTACCTGCTCCGCCACCTGCACCGCAACCAGCACCACTGCCAGCAGCAGCAGCCCCAGTGGGCAGCCGTACGAGGCTGCAAAGGAAGGACTGGAGCCTCCCCCACCACTGCCTGCACTACGACCAGCACCACTGCCAACAGCACCCCCAGTGGGTAGCCATCCAAGGCTGCTGAGGAAGGGCTGGAGCCTCCCCCCACCACTGATAGCACCAGCACCAACACCGGCACTGCCACCACTGAGCAGCTGCCACTGCCTGCGGGCATTGTGTAGTCCTGCTTCTAAGGACTGCAATGCATCCTGACCACTGCAAATCATGTGGGTCTGACACCCAAGTCAGAGGCTGTGACCTTGAACTCCCCAAGATCTGCATCACAGGGCACAAAGCCCCCCCCCCCCGAACCAGTGGAAGAAGGCATCCACTCACCTCCTCCTTGACAGGATGAAGCACACTGGGCACAAAGCCCCCTCCCGAACCAGTGGAAGAAGGCATCCACTCACCCCCTTCTTGCCAGGATGAAGCACCCTGGGCACAAAGCCCCCTCCAGAACCATTGGAGAAGGCATCCACTCACCCCCTCCTTGCCAGGATGAAGCACACTGGGCACAAAGCCCCCTCCAGAACCAGTGGAGACGCCATCCACTTAAAAGACTGTGGCCTTGCACTCCCCAGGACCAAGCAGTGGGCAAACCACCCACTTGAGAGTCTGTGGCCTTGCACTTCCCAGGACCAAGCAGTGGGCAAACCACCCACTAGAGAGACTGTGGACTTGCACTCCCCAGGACCAAGCAGTGGGCAAACCACCCGCTTTTGAGACTGTGACGTTGCACTCCCCAGGACCAAGCAGTGGGCAAACCACCTACTAGAGAGACTGTGGCTTTGCACTCCCCAGGACCAAGTAGTGAAAAAACCACCCACTTGAGAGACTGTGGCTTTGCACTCCCCAGGACATCGCATAGGACATGTTGCTGAGGTGCCCCCTCCGTTCCCCGTCCCCTGAAGTGCCTGTGTATTTTTGACCTGATGCCCCTGCAGTGTTCTCTCCGTGTTGATGTAGGAGTCAAGTGGGGCCTTGGCCTAGGTGATGTGGCCCTTTGGCCCACGGACATTATGGACTGGGCAGTGTCCCTCCATTTGTATATATGTGACTACTGTTTGGATTTTTGAGGACATATTTCTAGTATTTTATCTTATTACACTCACTTCAATCACTTCCTTTTGTCCTTGCATTATTCCTGAGGGGTACGGGGTGGATGTGTAATGTTATTGCATCTGTTTGTGTGTATGGTGGTGGGGGTGATGCATGTTGTGTGTGTGTCACTCTCTTTTTCCTCCCACTCCCCTGTGTGCTACACAGCAGTACTCACCCTGGTCATCTTCGCCAGCGTTGGTATTCCTGGTGTAGGAGGTGGTAGACCAGCATGGGGAACACCTGCAGTTCGGGCTCCGTGGTGGCGGGGTTCTCCCCTCAGTGTCCAGAGGTGAGTTGTTTACCTCCTGTGTTCTGTTTCTGCCATGTTTTTGGTGTTGTTGGTACTGCCCCGGAAAAGGTGGCGGATAGGCCTCTTGTAATACTGAGGGCGGTACATTGTCTTCCACCTGCCTGTTGGCGGTTACCACCATGGTACTTGTTGCTACCGCCGTAGCGGTCGCTGTGTTAAAGTGGCTCTCTGTCTGGGCGGTTTCTGCCATGGTCATAATTCCATTTTGTTTGCTGCCTGCTTGTTTGCGGTATTACCGCCACTTTATCACCAACCGCCAGGGTTGTAATGAGGGCCTAAGATCCAAATAACCAATCTCAAATAGATTCAGGACAAATTTTTTAAACACTCCTAGCAGGTGTATATTGTGAAATAGGAAAATAGGAGATCAGTATTGAACAGCTTAGACTTTTTCTTAGTAGACTCCCCATCCCTAAGCTAAGTCGAAGGCAAACATAGGCTCTTATGACTTTGTTGACTTTAGATGAAGTTGAGAAGGTAATCAAATCTTTAGCTAATGGAAAGGACTGTGGTGAGGAGGCCCTCCTATCAAATTTGATGAGAAAATGTTATCCATTTGAAAAATTTAAATATTGTAGCTCACCAACCACATTTTAAGCGGAGATAAAATCCCATCATCATTTTACACCTCTGCTGTGGTTAGCGTATTGAAAAAAGATAGGAACCCACAGAATATCAACTCACTAAGGGCAATCAGTCTCCTTAATACAGATTACAAAGTATTGATGAAGCTGCTGACCAACCAAATTAATAAAGTTATTGGAGCCCTCATTCACTGAGATCAATGTGGGGTTATCTCAGATAAGCAACTCTCCACCACTACAAACTTCATGGTTGAGGCTTTAGATTATTTTAAACAAAAAAAGGCTCTGGGTGATGTCATTTGATGCTGAAAAGGCTTTTCATTTGGTCTGGTGGAGAGTCTTTTCCTCATACTTGTGACTTCCCTTCAAATTTTATCCAGATAATTTCCATAATATATGATGGTGCAATTGCATTATTAATTATAAATGTTGGTGATATCAGCACCGGTAAGATAAATCTGGGAATGAGAGAGGATTGGCCTCTTTCACCCATTTAATTTGGAATTTCTTTTAGAGCTATTGGCTATTACACTTAGAAAAGACAGGAGCATAGAACACCCTGTGGGTGGAAAGTCGAAAATGAAGCTGTATGCAGATGATGTGGTAGTGTATTTAAAACCCGCCCTTGTGTTTCAACAAAGGACCTCTGATATCTTTTGAGAATTCCATTCTGTAGTTGGTTACAAGATAAACAGGTTAAAAACAGAAATCCTCTTATGCAAGAGCGTGACGGACACCTTACCTTCAGGGATATGCCTCCTTGTGAATATGAAACTCAAGAGTTACTTGGGAATAAATAACACAGAGGACTTTGATGAAGTACTTGCATTAAACTATCTAGCTCTGATTAGGAAGACGAAGGCCCTCATTACGACCCTGGCGGTCGTGATAAAGTGGCAGTAATTACCGCCAAAAGGCTGGCGGTAACTACTGCCAAATTATGACCATGGCAGAAAGATCTCTGAAAAACAGCCAATGTGCCAAAAACGACTCCCGGGCAAAAACAACAGGCACCAAGGCAGTATCCGCCTACAGCCAGGCAGAAATCAATGTTCTGCCCACCATATTACAAGAACACAATCCACCACCTTTTCCGGGGTGGTACCAATGACATCAAAAGCCTTGCGGAAACTGAGCTCAGAAGTCAAAGGACTCATCATTGGAGACACAGGGAAGAACCACGCCGCCATGGAACCAGAACTGCATGTTTTTCCAATGATATTCTACGTTCTGCTCCACCACGAACACCAGCACCGGCAATGACAACGACGGAGAGAACAGCAGCCTAGCACACAAGGAAGGGAGGAGGAAATAGAGAGTGACACACACACACACAACACACACCCCACATACACACACCATACACACAACTAGATGCATTACAAAAACAAGTTGACTCTGCTGAATAATGCAAGGACAAAACGATTTTGCAAAAGTGTTTTTAACACAGTAGAAATAATAAGTTAGGCAAGATAATAGATATATACATATTTACAGAAAAGAGGGACACAGCCCAGTCCTCAATTTTTGTGTGCCACATGGTCCAAAGTCCAAGGCCACACATGTCACCTGCTTCAACACGGAGAGAACACTGCAAGGGCATCAGTTGGTAAATAGTCAGGTACCTCAGGGGGACATGGGACGGGGGGCAACTCAACCAGGAGATGTAACAAGACCACTGGTTCTGGAGGCGGCAACGTGCCCTGTGTTTGATCCTGGGGAGTGATGAGCCACAGTCTCTCAGGTGGGTGTCATACCCACTGGTTCTGGAGGGGGCAACGTGCCCTGTGCTTGGTCCTGGGGAGTGCAAGGTCACAGTCTCACATGTGGGTGTCATACACACTGGTTCTGGAGGGGGCAACATGCTCTGTGCTTAATCCTGGGGAGTGAAGGGCCACAGTCTCTCAGGTGGATGTCATACCCACAGGTTCTGGAGGGGGCGAAATTCCCTATGCTTGGTCCTGGGGAGTGCAAGGTCACAGTCTCACAGGTAGGTGTCATACTCACTGGTTCTGGAGGGGGCAACGTGCCCTGTGCTTGGTCCTGGGGAGTGCAAGGTCACAGTCTCTCAGGTGGCCGTCATACCCACTGGTTCTGGAGTTGACAGGCCACATAGCAGCCCCTGGAGGTAGGATTACATACCGTCCATCAGCGGTGATGGCTGCAAAGTGGTGGTTCCACTGGTGGGGGGAGGCTCCTGCCCATCCCCTGCATCCTCGGACAGCTGCAGAGTGGTGGTGCTGCTGGTGGGGGGAGACTTCTGCCCATCCCCTGCAACCTCAGACAGCTGCATAGTGGTGGTGCTCCTGGTGGTGGGGGGCTCCTGCCCATCCCCTGCACCCTCAGATGGCTGCACAACCATGGTTGGTGGTGGGGGCTCCGTCACAGTTCCTGGTGCAGGCTACTTGCCCTTCCTGCCTGCTTGGGCAGGCTCCTTGCTCTTCCTGCCTGCTGGGGCAGGCTCCTTGTGCTTCCTGCCTGCTAGGGCAGGCTCCTTGGCCTTTCATGTGGCAGGTGCAGGCTCCTTGCCCTTCTTGCCGGCTGGGACAGTGTCCTTCCCCTTTAGGCTGCTGGTGCAGGCTCTTTCCCCTTCAGTACATGTGGCCTGGATCCCTTTCCACCACCAGGGGGTGCAGTTACGACTGGGCCCATCAACTGTGTGCCTGACGTGCTTGTCTGGGGTTGTGATACCCTGCCCATATGTTCAGGAGGGGAGGGAGGGGTAAGGAAGAGGTCAATGGTGAATAGGGACAATTATTAGGGACATTGGGGTAGGAAGAGGGAGAAGGAATGGGAATGGAGGATATGGGAGTGGTTGTTGGAGGTGTCTGCTGCTTTTGGGTGCAGGTACATGGGCTCTATGCTGTTGTGAGGGGAATGGCTGTTGGGTGTCTGAGTGCTTGCATTTGTGTTCTTTGGGGGGACAGACATAGTGGGAGAGGACACAGGGGATGTGTACACGGCTGTTGCGGAGGTGTCTGCCTGTGATTTGTGTGTTCTGCTTGATGTGGTGATGATGCTGGTAGTGGATGATGATGTAGTTCATGCAGGTGTGAGTGTAGACGTCGCTGGGAGGGAGGTAGGGGAGGAGGAGGAAGGTAAGACAGTGGAAATAGTGGGTATTGTTGTGTCTGCAACTGGATGGTGTTTGTGTGAATGCCTGTGGGATGAAGTGTGGTTCTTGTGTTTGCCTGTGAAAACAGTGTTGTCTTATGTGCATGCTCGTCTGCATGTGTGATAGGGATAGGCTGGGGTTGAGGGGAATGGGACTGGGCTGTGGAAGTTGGAGGGGTGACGGTAGAAACAAGGACAATGGCTGCCATCAGAGAGAAGGCCAGAGCCTGAATCAATCTCTGTTGAGCTGCCAATCCAGTGTGAATGCCCTCCAGGAATGAATTAGACTGTTGCATATGTGCTGCTAGCCCCTGGATGGCCTTCACAATGGTTGACTGCCCTACAGAGATGGATCTCAGGAGGTCAATAGCCTCGTCACTCAGGGCAGCAGGGCTAACTGGTCAGGGCCTGAGGTGCCAGGAGCGAAGGAGATGCCCATCCTCCTGGGTGAGCGGGCACAGCCAACTCGATGAGGGGGTACTGGGATGGTGGTGCTGGTACGGGGGTGGTGGTTGTACCTGTAGCTGGGGAGGTCACAGAAGTGGAGGTATCTGTGTCAGAACTGTCCCCTCCAGTCCCCCCCGTGGTGCTCCCCTCGCCCTCCGTCCCACTGGTGCCCTCGGCGTCGGTGGACTCTGCCTCCTGGGTCCTGTGGGATGCAGCTCCTTCTGTTGCTGATGCCTCTGCTCCTCCGCCAGATGATGCTAATGCCAGGACAGGATGACACAACAAGAAAGGGGGAGAGAGAGAGAGACAAAGGATACACAGGGTCAATGGCTGCACCAACACCACTGTTGGCATACACAGCACACTCACAGAAAGGGAACAGGCCTACACAATATGCATTGCTGTACCAGAGAAATAGTTAGTCAGCAAGACATGGGGAGGGGCACACAACGCCGAATGCACCACACCTGGTACCCACGCAGCCCTGACCAGTAGTGGATGCCTATGAGCCAGGTAGCAAAGTTTTCCCTTCTGAACCCTAGCCACCAGGGGACCTACGCTGCAATGTCAGGCCTGGCCTATGATGGACACTGTACTCACCCACTTGTGGCTGCTGTGATGCCCTCAAGCGCCCATCCAGCTCTGGATAGGCCACCGCCAGTATGCGGCCAATCAGGGGGGCAGGGTTCGATGGGCAACCCTTCCATGTTGGGAGGCCATCCCCAACTGGGCTTCTGCCATCTTCCGTGCCCGTTCTGACAGTGGGTGCTCCGCCTGCCATAGACCCCCAGGGTCCACACATCCTTGGCGATGGCACGCTATATACTCTTCTTTTGATGGGCGCTGACCTGCAGAGGCAATACACACAGGAAAATACCATTAGACAAACAGTCCTGCCTATTACGCATATGGTCCACCATACCAGTTCCCATCACCATTTCCACACATATGGCCCAGCACACAACCTGTATGCCGCCAAGAGGACATCCACACCCCCCCTTACACAAGGCCTTCACATACACACACAATTCCATACATTCATGTCACATGCATCGTGATCACAGTGTTGGTCTGGAGGCCTGTACAGTGGTCCGTACTGGGGTAGGACCCCATCCACCAGTCTCTCCAACTCCTCTGAAGTGAAAGCTCGACCGGTCACACAGGCCATGGTAGGTTCCAGACACAGGTCACAGCAGCACATGCAGTGTGAGTCCTCTCCTATGGAAGGACAGGTAACAAGTGCGGAATCCGATAGAAAATGGTGGTCACGTCTCCTGCGGTGCATACTGTCACCACCATCGTAGATCACCATTGCCCACTGTAAACCATAGGGCCCAATGTTAACAATGTTAACAAATGAGGAGTTGCACTGCGGTTCACGACCGCCTCCCGCAATGACGCACAATGTCAGCGTAATTACCTCACTTCCACCTGTCCATCCACTCAGGAGAGGCGGATGCCATTTCAGGGTAGGGGGCAGGACCTGGAATAATGCTGCCTCACAGGAAATATTAGCACATACTGGACAAATCACAATGACCCATTTCATGTTTACAGGATGCAAAGTTCTGTTCTAGTTCTATTGTTCAGTTTGTGACCGGCTCCTCAATCTTTTGTCCCTTAGATACCTACCGCTGCAGATGAATAGGAGATGGAGATATACCCCCGTGTACAGACACCTAGTGGTCTTGGCGAGGACAGGCACATTATCCTTACCTATAGACTTACACAATCACAGAGCTGTGTGCCCAATTGGAGCCAGACCTGATATCTGCTGTCCGTCACCCCACTGGGATCCCCCCTCTTGTGCAAGTGCTATCAGTGCTCCATTTCCTGGCTACTGGTTCTTTCCAAGTGACAGTGAGCTGACAAGAGTGTTGTCTGCCCTGATAAAACACATGTGCAGCTACATTGTTTTCCCCCAGGTTGAGGATTTGACCACAGTGAAGGCTGAGTTTTATGCAATGGGACATATTCCCAACATAATCTGGGTGATTGATGGAACACATATTGCAGTTGTCCGTCCTCGCCAGAATGAACAGGTGTTCAGGAATCGTAAGAGTTTCCACGCTATGAATGTTCAGATGGTGTGCTTGGCGGGCCAGTATATCTCCCACATCAATGGTAAGTGTCATGGGTCGGTGTATGACGCCTTTTTCCTGAGGAATAGCAGCATCCCAAATTTGATGGCCCAACTACAGAGGCACAGGGTGTGGCTAAAAAGTGAGCCCTGGTTCCCACCCAGTATATGTTGGTGTATGGGTATGGTGTGGGCCATATAGGATAGTGTGTAGCTAAATATTGTCCCTCAATATTTGCAGGTGGCTCAGGTTACCCAAACCTATCATAACTGCTGACCCCTGTGAGGAATGCCAGGGCAAGGGCAGAAGAACATTATAATGAGGCACATGTGTGAACCAGAATGATCATTGAAAGAACTTTGGCCTCCTGAAGACCAGGGGCCAGATGTAGCAAAATAACATTTTGCGACTTGCAAATAGCGAGTCATTGCGACTCGCTGTTTGCAAGTCGCAAAATGTTATGCAGAACGGTGTCTCAGACACCGTCTGCAAGTCGGTATGGGGTCGCAATGACCCACCTCATGAATATTCATGAGGTGGGTCGCAAATTGCGGCCCCATACCGACTATGGGCACTCGCAAACATGGAGGCCTGCTGTAGTCAGCAGACCTCCGTGTTCGTGACTGCTTTAAATAAAGCAGTTTTTTTTTTTTTAAGTGTAGCCCGTTTTCCTTAAAGGAAAACGAGCTGCACTTAAAAAAAAAAACGAAACCTTTAGTTTCGGTATTTTTTCAGGGCAGGGAGTGGTCCCTTGGACCACTCCCTGCCCTGAAAAAAAGTTTCTGGGTCCAGTCACAAACTGGAAGGGGTCCCATTGGGACCCCTTCCAATTTGCGAGTGGGTTACCATCCACTTGAAGTGGATGGTAACTGCAACACCATTTGCGACCGCATATGCGGTCGCAAATGGTGTTGCATACCACTAGGAATCGCAAATAGGAAGGGAACACCCCTTCCTATTTGCGATTCTGAAATGCATTTTGCGAGTCGGTCCGACTCGCAGAATGCATTTCTGCATAGGAAAATGTGATTTGCAACTCAGTTTTTGCCGTTTGCGAGTTGCAATTCCTTTCCTACATCTGGCCCCAGGTTCCAGTGCCTCCATCTAACAGGCGGATCCCTGTGCTACTCACCAAAGATGATCTCCAATATAGTGGTGGCATGCTGCATGTTGCATAACCTGGCCCTCAGACGCCATGTCCCATTCCTGCAGGAGGAGGAGGCTGGAGATGCCCGTGTAGCAGCAGTAGACCCTGTAGACAGTGAGGATGAGGAGGCAGAGGATGAGGATGAGAACAACAGAACAAATGTGATCCGACAATAGTTTCAATGACACACAGGTAGGACAGTGGTATTTCACATTTCAATTACATTTTTTTTTAATTGTGTGGCATGCTGATATTTTCAACTTCTATGCCCACTGACTGTTCCCTGTGGCAATTTATTTTGCCGATGTTGGTGACCTGACATATACTCCTGGTGTGATCACTACAGCCAGCTACAGGTCATTAATCTATGGTTAGTCTCTGTACAGTTGATTTGCAATGTTTGACCTGTTACAATGAATACACATTTGATATACTTGACATACTCCAAAATGTTTTTTTTTAAACGGGTGTTTATTGAAGTGCTAATATATAGAGGGGCAAATGCAATGGTATGGGGTGATGATGGAGGAAAGTCCATGGTATTGTTCAAGTCTGTTTGGAGCACAATGGCAGTTCAAGGTGGACAGGGTGACAGAGTGGGACACAAGGGTGACAATCAGGAGAGTCTAATTTCCTGGTGGGGGTCTTGGCAAGTGTCTCTGGCTTCTCCCTGGATCGCAGGGAACATTTGTGGGGTTGTTCACCTTCTGCAGGGGGAGGAGTACTGGTGGCCTATGAGTCCTGTGGCTGAGCTTCCTGGCCACTAGCGGCAGCAGAAGTGGGAGGCTGTTCAGATGTCTGGCTAGTGGCAGGGGCCCGCTGGTGTGAGACTGCCTCCCTCATATTGTTGGCCATGTCAGCCAGCACCCCTGCAATGGAGATCAGGGTGTTGTTAATGGCCTGCAAGTCCTCTCTGATCCCCTGGTACTGTCCCTCCTGCAGCCGCCTATTCTCCTGCACATTATCCAGGATCTGGTCCATCGTTTCCTGAGAATGTTGATAAGCTCCCAGGATCTCTGCGAGAGCCTCCTGGAGAGTCGGTTCCCTGCTCCTGTCCTCCCCCTGGTGCACAGCAGTCCTCCCAGTATCCCTGGTGCCCTGCGCCTCCCTCCCCTGAACCGTGCACCCTCTGACCCCAGTTCCCTGATTGTCTTGTGGGCGAGGTGTGGCCTGGGGTCCCTGTAGAGGTGGACACACTGCTGATTGACGTGTCCTCAGGACAGAGGTATGGGTACGCTGGGTGGGTGCAGCGGTGCTGTTTCCTGATTGGGGAGGATCTGTGGTGGTGTGTGACTGGGCCTGGGTAACCGGCTGTCCAGTGGTCCCTGATGGGCCAGGTAGGTCATCCAGATCCTGAAGACTAGAGTTGCTGTCATCACTGTGGGTCTCTTCAGTTGGGCATCTGGATATTGCTGGCACCTCCTCTCCGCTGACATTGGCTAGGGTACCTGTGGGGATATAAATGATGTGTTATGGTTTCTGTGTCTGACATATTGTACATCCATGGCTTCCCCTCTGGTTGGATTTGTCCTGCCAGCTTTCACTTGTGTATGTTAGTGTATGGTGGGATTGTTAGTTCTCTATGGTGGGTATTCTTTATTGATGATTGACCATGCAAGGCTGTGAGTGGTGTCAAAGCATTGGTACAGCATGCAGGGCTTGGCATTGGGATGAGTGAGATGTGATGGTGGGGTGTCTGGAAAGTGTGGAGTGAGGGTGAAGGTATGTGATGGCATGCAGGTAGGTGGGTAGTAGTAGTAGTAGAGAGTTGACTTACCAGTGTCCAGTCCTCCTCCGAGTCTGGCCAGGCCCTCAGGATGCAGGATTGCCAAGACTTGCTCCTCCCATGCTCTGAGCTGTGGGGGAGGAGGTGGGGGTCCACCACCAGTCTTCTGGATAGCAAGCTGGTGTCTTGCTGCAATGGAACGTACCTTCCCCATAGGTCATTCCACCTCTTCCTGATGTCATCCCTAGATCTTGGGTACTATCCCACGGCATTGACCCTGTCCACGATTCTCCGCCATAGCTCCATCTTCCTGGCTACTAATATCTGCTACACCTGTGCTCCAAATAGCTGTGGCTCTACCATGACAATTTTCTCCACCATGCCCCTTAACTCCTCCTCTGTGAAACAGGGGTATCTTTGTGGTGCCATGGGTGTTCTGTGAGGTGTGTTGGTGAGGGTGTGTTGGGTAATGGGTTGGGGTGTGTGATGTGTAGTGATGGAGTGGTGTATAGGTGTAAATAGTGTGTGGCTCAAGTTGTGTCAGTGGTCTTGGTGTCAATCTCCTAGCAGTAATTGTCGTTGGCAAAGGGTTGTGGGTAATGTGAGTGTGTGTTTTATAGTAGTGTGGGTGTGGTGTATGTATGGGTGTCAGGTGTGTGTTGTTTGAATTGTCCAATGTGGTGTTGTTTTGTATGTGGGTGTCCATTGTGACCGCAGCAGTATGTACCGTCAATGGTGTACCATTGTTCAATGTCCGCCGTGGTGATTTGTGGCTCATAATGTACCGCCAGTTTCACTGACCTTTGGTGTGGCGGATTTGTGTATGTGGTTGAATACTGATGGATTGGTGCGTGTGTCACACTATGGTGAATGGATATCCGTCACGGCGGCAGTAAGTTGGTGGCCATTAGTGTGGCGGCAAATGGGATTTACTGCCAATGCCATAATGAGGGCCTAAGTTCCTTTTCCTTTGGGCAGGTTTGCCTGTATCTTTAATGAGACAAATCACACTGATTAGATACCCTCTCTCAGAGGAAATCCTTTGTTCTGCCTTCCTGGGACCGGGCTGCCCAGGCCCCAGGGGGGCTGAAACCTGTCTGAGGGTTGACAGCAGCGGTAGCTGCAGAGAAAACCCCAGAATGTTAGTTTGGCAGTACCCCGGCTCTCTCCTGGAGACCCATGGATGCATGGAATTGTCCCCCAATATCAGAATGGTATTGGGGTGACAATTCCGTGATCCCAGGCATGTTACATGGCCATGTTCGGAGTTACCATGGTGATGCTACATATAGGTATTGACCTCTATGTAGTGCACATGTGTAATGGTGTCCCCACACTCACAAAGTCCAGGGAAATTTCCCTGAACAATGTTGGGGCACCTTGGCTAGTGCCAGGGTGCCCTCACACTAAGGCCCATATTTATACTTTTTGACGCTAAACTGCGCTAACGCAGTTTAGCGTCAAAATATTTTGCGCCGTCTAACGCCATTCTGAAGCGCCATGCGGGCGCCGTATTTATGGAATGGCGTTAGACGGCGCAATCAGACCGGCGCTGCCTGGTGTGCGTGGAAAAAAACCACGTAGACCAGGCAGCGCCGGCGTTGGGAAAAAATGACGTTAGGGCGTCTTAAAATGGCGCAAGTCCGGTTGACGCTAAAAAATCGTCTTAACCCGATTTGCGCCATTTTTTCGACGCCCAGACGCCATTTCATGACTCCTGTCTTAGTAAAGACAGAAGTCATGCCCCCTTGCCCAATGGCCATGCCCAGGGGACTTGTGTCCCCAGGGCATGGTCATTGGGCATAGTGGCATGTAGGGGGGCACAAATAAGGCCCCCCTATGCCACAAAAAAAAATAAAAAAATAAAAAACATTATACTTACCTGAACTTACCTGTACTTCACTGGGATGGGTCCCTCCATCCTTGGGTGTCCTCCTGGGGTGGGCAGGGGTGGCAGGGGATGTCCCTGGGGGCAGGGGAGGGCACCTGTGGGCTCATTCTGAGCCCACAGATCCCTTAACGCCTACCCTGACCCAGGCGTTAAATTCAGGCGCAAATGCGGGTTTTTTTGACCCGCCACCTCCCGGGCGTGATTTTTGCCCGGGAGTATAAATACGACGCATTTGCGTCGCCGTCATTTTTTTAGACGGGAACGCCTTCCTTGCATCTCATTAACGCAAGGAAGGCGTTCACGCCAAAAAATGACGCTCTTTCTTCATACTTTGGCGCTAGACGCGTCTAACGCCAAAGTATAAATATGGCGTTAGTTTTGCGCCGAATTTGCGTCGAAAAAAACGACGCAAATTCGGCGCAAACGGAGTATAAATACGGGCCTAAGTAACTTTGCACCTAACCTTCACTAAGTGAGGGTTAGACATATAGGTGACTTATAAGTTACTTAAGTGCAGTATAAAATGGCTGTGAAATAACGTGGACGTTATTTCACTCAGGCTGCAGTGGCAGTCCTGTGTAAGAATTGTCTGAGCTCCCTACGGGTGGCAAAAAAAATGCTGCAGCCTATAGGGATCTCCTGGAACCCCAAAACCCTGGGTAACTAGGTACCATATGCTAGGGAATTATAAGGATGTTCCAGTGTGCCATTCAAAATTGGTAAAATTAGTCACTAGCCTACAGTGATAATTTTAAAAGCATAGAGAGCATAAACACTGAGGTCCTGGTTAGCAGAGCTTCAGTGATACAGTTAGGCACCACACAACGAACACATGTAGGCCACAAACTTATGAGCACTGGGGTCCTGGCTAGCAGGATCCCATTGACACATATCAAACAAACTTACAACATAGGGTTTCCACTATGAGCACTGGGGTCCTGGCTAGCAGCATCCCAGTGAGACAGTAAAAACACCCTGACATATAGGGGGTGATTCTAACATTGGCGGGCGGCGGAGGCCGCCCGCCAATGTTCTCCCTCCAAAATACCGCTCCGCGGTCAAAAGACCGCTGAGGGTATTTTGGGATTTGCCCTGGGCTGGCGGGCGGCCGCCAAAAGGCCGCCCGCCAGCCCAGGGCAAATCGACCTTCCCACGAGGACGCCGGCTCCGAATGGAGCCGGCGTAGTGGGAAGGTGCGACGGGTGCAGTTGCACCCGTCGCATATTTCAGTGTCTGCTTTGCAGACACTGAAATACTTTGCGGGGCCCTCTTACGGGGGCCCCTGCAGTGCCCATGCCATGGGCATGGGCACTGCAGGGGCCCCCAGGGGCCCCACAACACCCCCTACCGCCATCCTGTTCCTGGCGGGCGAACCGCCAGGAACAGGATGGCGGTAGGGGGTGTCAGAATCCCCAAGGCTGCGCAGCATGCTGCGCCGCCTTGGAGGATTCTGACGGGCAGCGGAAAATCAGCGGGAGACCGCCGGTTTTCCTGCACTGACCGCGGCCAAAGCGCCGCGGTCAGAATGCCCTGCGGGGCACCGCCGGCCTGTCGGCGGTGCTCCCGCCGACCCTGGCCCCGGCGGTCTAAGACCGCCGGGGTCAGAATCACCCCCATAGTCACAAACAGGCCAAGGGTGGGGGTAACAAGGCTAGAAAGAGTCTACCTTCCTACACAACCCCCCCTCCCCAAGTGAAGGACAATAAGGCTAACCTTGGCCAGTTGAGCCTTTATTGTCTAAGTGGTGATAATTGGAGAGTAGCTCTGCAATAGATTGGTTACTCCCTTTATCATCCACTATATGGTTACTTCCCTGTGGGGATGTAAACCACCCTGTTTGAAGTTTTTTTTAGCTAGCCCACAATGTGAAGTCATATTCTCAGAGTTCCTATTAGTATGTTTAAGTTTAGAGCAATGGGAATTGTCCACTGGACCTATATCAACTGATGAGAATGCCAGACAGGGATGCTGTCTCAATAAAGCCATAGCTGGGCAAAAACATTGTCTAAATGGCTGTAAGAGAGAACAGGGTTGCTGTTTCTCTTGAGTTGGAGCAGGGCAGGGATGCTGTTCTATGAGCTCCACACTAGGACAGGGCTGCTGTCCTAAGTGTTGTGAGGTAGTTCAGGGTTGCTGCACTAAAGTTTCTCTGGGAGGGTTGGAGGGATGCTCCATGTTAACTAAAATGGTGCACTTTTTCTCACCAATATTAGTTATCCCACAGAGAGGTACTTCCACCTCAGGAAGTACAGCTGTGCTAGCTGATGGTTCTCTTGGTACAGGTGCCACCCCAGGAGAGATTTCTCCCACCACAGGAATGGTATCCTGAATGGCAGAGTGGGTAGGGGCTACTTTGATGCCCTTTTTACCTGTTGTTGGAGAAGGATCCTGAGTTTTCAGGCCTTTTTCTCTCCTTTGCTTTTTCATTTCAGCTGAAATGAGAGGAAGCAATTCCTCAGGGATACCCAGCATGGCTGCATGGGTATTAAACTCTATCTCAGCCCAACCTGAGGCCTCTAGGTCATTACCTAAGAGACAGTCTACAGGTAAGGTAGGTGATACTACCACCTGCTTAGGGCCAGTAACTCTACCCCAACTAAACTGAATTATAGCTAAAGGAAGGAACTTAGTGGAGTTATGGACATCAATAATCTTGTACTGTTGTCCAATAATGTGTTGTGCAGGAGACACTAGGTTTTCAGTCACCAAAGTGATACTGGCACCAGTGTCCCTGTAGGCCTGAGCCTCAACACCATTTATTCAAACTGTCTGCCTGTGCTTATCAATTGTAAGGGGACACGCAGCCAGTGTGGCCAGGCCAATGCTACCAGGTGTGACACAAACTGTCTTGGGACTGACTACCCCAGTTTCTATGATGGACCCAAAAGTGAACCCAACTACTACCTTATTTTGACTGTTGCCAGAAGTCCCATCACTATTACCACTACTGCTAGGGGCACTAGAGTTTGATGTATTAGTGGTGGTAGGTTCGGGGAGTTTACCTGGGCAGGACTTATCCCCTGGCCTATGGCCTTTATTTTTACACACATAGCACCAAGGCTTTTTAATGTGTGTGGGTTGTGAAGAAGAGGAAGAAGTTGATTTATCCCCGCCCCCTGAAGAGTGTTTAGGATTTGGAGAAGGATCTTTAGTTTTACCTTTATCCCCATGCTTATGCTGAGATTTCTCACCATCTTTCTTCTTGCCATTCTTGTCACCTCCTGTATGAACTTTTCTATTCACTCTTGTTCTGACCCATTTGTCTGTCTTTTTTCCCAGTTCTTGGGGAGAGGTTGGATCTGAGTCTATCAAGTACTGGTGCAACAAACCAGGCACACAATTGTTCAAAATATGCTCTCTCAGGATTAGATTATACAGGCTTTCATAGTCAGTCACCTTACTGCCATGTAACCAACCCTCCAAGGCCTTCACTGAACAGTCTAAAAAGTCTGTCCAGTCTTGAGAGGACTCTTTTCTGCTGTCTCTGAACTTAATCCTGTATTGTTCAGTGGTTAGGCCAAATCCATCCAAGAGTGCATAATTCAAATCTTTGTAATTGTTAGCATAACTTTCTCTGACAGTAAGGAGCCTATCCCTACCCTTACCAGTGAAAGATAGCCACAAGATAGCAGCCCACTGCCTTTGAGGGACCAACTGTACCATACAGGTCCTCTCAAGTGCAGCAAAACACTTGTTAATGTCATCCCCCTCCTTGTAAGGAGGGACTATCTTATGCAGATTTTTGGAATCTTGCTCTCTAACAGGATTGCTATCAAAAACACTGCTGCTACCACTATGGCGAACTAACCCCAACCTCTGCCTTTCCCTTTCCACATCCAGAGATTCCCTGTCTAAGGCCAGCTGCTGCTGTTTAAGCTTCAGCCTGGCCTCTTCTAACCTCAGCTTTCTGAGTTCCCTTTCCATTAAGTTATCCTCGGGGTGGGAGGCTTGGGATTTGCGAGACACAGAAGAAGTGTGGGAATTGGCAGAGAGAGACCTGTCCCTAACTGGCTGGACTCTAGTAACCTGGCCTGGTCTAGGAGTGAAAGGTGCCCTACTTATGTGTGACCCCCTCCCACTACCAGTGTCACTAGGTGGCCTGCTAGCTAACAGGTCCTTGGAAGAACCCTCCCCAGCAACCTCAGGGGACTCCTCGGAGTCTGACTGGGTACCCCCCTCCTCTACCTCCTGATCCTGGGATGGGCCAGACTGGTTCTGGTCACTTTCTAGGAGAAGGCTGAGGAGAAGATCTTTTATAGGATTCTTTCCAATTGCTAAACCCCTTTCAATGCAGAGACCCCTCAAACTTTTAAAGTTTATATTCCCATATGTAGCCTGGACAACTGTGGGAGTAAGCTCTACTACAGACATTACAGAAAAGGTTTAGGACTGAGAGAGAAAAAAGTTTTTTGAACTTTTTTAAAGAAAAGAGAAAAACTTTTCAAACTTTTGAAAACTTTTAAATGTTTTCAGAAACTTTTTAGGAAGCTTTAGAGAAGGAAAGGTAAACTGTTTAGGTCAATGTGTATATTCTGAAGTATTTGGTTTTTGTTTCTCTTATGAAAAGCACCAGTGACAAAGTGGTAAAGCAGTTCCAAGTACTTATCCCACCGCTGCACCACCAATGTAGGAGGCTGGCCTGGCTTATAGTGGGCACCTTGTGGTACTTACACCTTGTGCCAAGTCCAGTTCTCCCTTATTAGTAGATTAGAGGTGTTCTAGCAGCTTAGGCTGATAGAGGTAGCTATAACAGAGCAGCTTAGGCTGAACTAGGAGACATACAAAGCTCCTACTATACCACTGATTTCACTTATTACTATATCATAAGAAAACACAATACTCATAGTTGCTAAAAAATAAAGGTACTTTATTTTAGTGACAATATTTCAAAAGTATCTCAGAGGATATACTCCCTTAGGAGGTAAGTAGTATACACAAAATATACTCACACAACCAAACTCAGGTAAGTAAACAGTTAGAAGAGTCGCGCAAACACTGTAGAACACAATGGAATGCAATAGGAGAAAATAGGCCTAGGGGCAACACAAACCATATACTCCAAAAGTGGAATGCGAACCATGAATGGACCCCAGGACTAGTGTAGTGTGTAGCGGGTCGCTGGGAGTGTAAGAAAACACTAAGGGTGTCCAAGATACCCCACCCCAAGACCCTGAAAAGTAGGAGTAAAGTTACCCTACTACCCCAGGAGGACAGTAAATTCGAGTTAGGGGATTCTGCAAGGACAACAACTGACTGCAAAGCACTGAAGACGGATTCCTGGACCTGAGGACCTGTAAAGGAAGGGGACAGGAGCTTCTCCTTTGGTCAGAAGATGCCCCATGGCGTGGTGGAGGATGCAGTGTTGTTTCCATGCAGAAAGACTGCAAACAAGCCTTGCTATCTGCAAGAGTCGCGGTTGAAGGTTTTGGGTGTTGCCAGGGCCCAGGAAGGACCAGGAGGTCGCTCCTTGGAGGAGGAGACAGAGGGGGCGCTCAGCAACACAGGGAGCCCATGCAGAAGCAGGCAGCACCCGCAGAAGCACCTGATCCGGTGTTTAGAAGATCTGCGCACGACGGTCGACTCAGCACAACAAAAGAGGGTACAACGAAGTCGGAGTCCAACTTGGCGAGTTGGGCAATTCAGGACAGAGTGCTGGGGACCTGGGCTAGGCTGTGCATGAAGGAAGTCTTTCAAAAGTGCACAGAAGCGCGAGCAGCTGCAGTTCACGCAGTACAGAGAATTGCTGTCTGGCGTGGGGAGGCAAGGACTTACCTCCACCAAATTTGGACAGAAGGGCCACTGGACTGTTGGGGACACTTGGTCCCTGCTCTTGTGTTCCAGGGACCACGCTCGTCAGGATGAGAGGGGACCCAGAGGACCAGTGATGCAGAAGTTTGGTGCCTGCGTTGGCAGGGGGAAGATTCCGTTGACCCACAGGAGATTTCTTCTTGGCTTCCAGTGCAGGGTGAAGGCAGACAGCCCTCAGAGCATACACCACCAGGAAACAGTCGAGAAAGCCAGCAGGATGAGGCACTACAATTTTGCTGGTAGTCTTCTTGCTACTTTGTTACGGTTTTGCAGACGTCCTGGAGCACTTAGCGGTCGATCCTTGGCTGAAGTTGAAGAGGGAAGTGCAGAGGAACTCTGGTGAGCTCTTGCATTCGTTATCTGGTGAGATACCCACAGGGGAGACCCTAAATAGCCCTCAGAAGAGGATTGGCTACAGAGAAAGGTAAGCACCTATCAGGAGGTGTCTCTGACGTCACCTACTGGGACTGGCCACTTAGAGCTGTCCATTGTGTCCTCACACCTCTGCATCCAAGATGGCAGAGGTCTGGGAGACACTGGAGGAGCTCTGGGCACCTCCCCTGGGAGGTGCTGGTCAGGGGAGTGGTCACTCCCCTTGCCTTTATCCAGTTTTGCGCCAGAGCAGGGCTGGAGGGGAATCCCTGAACCGGTGTAGATTGGTTTATGTAAGGAGGGCACCATCTGTGCCCTTCAAAGCATTCCCAGAGGCCAGGAAAGGCTACTCTTCCCAGGCCCTTCACACCTATTTCCAAAGGGAGAGGGTGTAACACCCGCTCTCAGAGGAAATCCTTTGTTCTGCCTTCCTGGGACTGGGCTGCCCAGGCCCTAGGGGGGCAGAAACCTGTCTGAGGTTTGGCATCAGCTGTAGCTGCAGAGAAAACCCCGGAAAGTTAGTTTGGCAGTGCCCGGGCTCTATGCTGGAGACCCGGGGATGCATGGAATTATCCCCCCAATACCAATAATGGTATTGGGGTGGCAATTCCATGATCCTAGACATGTTACATAGCCATGTTCGGAATTACCATGGTGACGCTACATATAGGTATTGACCTATATGTACTGCACGCGTGTAAGGGTTTCCCTGCACTCACAAAGTCTGGGGAAATTGCCCTGAACAATGTGGGGGCACCTTGGCTAGTGCCATGGTGGCCTCACACAAAGTAACTTTGCACCTAACCTTCACTAAGTGAGGGTTAGACATATAGGTGACTTATAAGTTACTTAAGAGCAGTGTAAAATGGCTGTGAAATAACGTGGGCGTTATTTCACTCAGGCTGCAGAGGCAGTCCTGTGTACAAATTGTCTGAGCTCCCTATGGGTGGCAAAAGAAATGCTGCAGCCCATAGGGATCTCCTGGAACCCCAATACCATGGGTACCTAGGTACCATATACTAGGGAATTATAAGGGTGTTCCAATGTGCCAATCAGAATTGGTAAAATTAGTCACAAGCCTGCAGTGACAATTTTAAAAGCAGAGAGAGCATAAACACTGAGGTCCTGGTTAGCAGAGCTTCAGTGATACAGTTAGGCACCACACAGGGAACACATATAGGCCACAAACGTATGAGCACTGGGGTCCTGGCTAGCAGGATCCCAGTGACATATATCAAACATACTGACAATATAGGATTAAATTTAGTGGGGGGAAACAGTACGTTCCCGCAGCATGTAACGACCTTAGAGACCGAAACAACATAAACTATTCCGGCCCACATGCCACAACAGCCTTCACTATTGAGAAAGACGTAGCTGCCGTTTGAAAGCACCTGGAACGTGGGTCTAATCAAAGGGACTTGGTCTCCCTTAAGATAACAAGCCAAGTTTGCCGCCGATGCGTTACACGCCCCAGGCAAGGACAGCTGTTTACAAATCATCGAATGGCTGACTGAAGTCTCGCATTCAGTACAGCTAAGAAAGACCTCTTTCATGCCATTAAAGCATTTGTACGAGAAGGGAAGCCCCCACATCTCATGGATGTAACTATCTCCCAGCTTTTCATATCTGCCTCCCGGAATTTGTTTTAAATAGGAGGTGAACTGTAGTGGGGAAATAGGCAGATTAATAACCCCATGTATTAACCACACAGCCAACTGTATTTCGGCCACGGTAAAAGGCAACTTTTCTAATTTCTCGATGTTAAGCATGACATAAGTTGCTTCCTTCTTAGCCATTAGTTGTTGCGTTATATTAAAAGAAGAAAATATCTCCCTTGCACTGACGTGCTGCCATGGAATGCGACCCGCCTTCAATGTTTGAAGCGTCCAACCCAACTGCATAATGGATCTGATCTGACTCTGTCCATAGGGTAAGGAAGACATATTGGATTGTATAATGTCTATAGCAGAAGAGACAATATTACTAATGGTATATATCCGGTCGGATTATCTACAACAGCTAATGCCTTTTTTAAATTTTCCTGGTCTATTTGCCTTAACCGGGCAGCAGCATCTTGTTGGGAAAGTTTCCAAATCTCATTGTATACTGCATATAAAAAACAATTCTTATGTGGTGTTCTAGGGCCTGACAAGAAATCTTGTAAGTCAGTGGAGTTAGACAGGTGATTGAGGTGTTCTCTAACCGCATTTAGTGAGGATGATTGTAGCCACTGTTGGCATAATTTTCCAACATTATGGGGGTTATTCCAACTTTGGAGGAGGTGTTAATCCGTCCCAAAAGTTACGGAAAAGTGACGGATTTACCACCAGCCGTATTACGAGTCCATTATATCCTATGGAACTCGTAATACGGCTGGTGGTATATACGTCACTTTACCGTCACTTTTGGGACGGATTAACACTCCTCCAAAGTTGGAATAACCCCCTATATGTTGTAATTATGTCTGCATGCTCTGGTGATATAGAGCGAGGGTCTGGCTGATTCGTCCTAAAACCCCCAGAGGAATTAATAAAACGTTGATGACACCCATTGGTATCTATTGGCCACAATAACCACCTGACAGGACATGTCAGTGAGGCATTAAACTTACCATTCTGGACCCACTTATCAAGCTCATCTTCTGTTGCATTCATATATTTTTTCCATTTGTAAAATTTTGTGGGGGCAGGTATACTGGGCATGTTTAATTCCATGATTGTTGCTAAGCCTAAACAACTCATTTGTTGCACTGTTTCATTTAAAAATATTGTTTGTACAGTAATGAGGCATGCTCTAAACAATGTTTCTTTTCCCTTAATTTGCCAAGTTTTTGTTCCCCAGACACTTTTCAGATCAATTGATTTGGACCAATATTCATAGCCTTCTATCGATAACCAGGAAACAAAGGATTACGAATATATAAATTTTGTATGGGTCAATAACGTGTATATCCTTAGTAGGTGGTACCTTAAAAAAATATGGCTCATCATTCTTTTGATTGTGTCCAGAAAAATATGCAAACTTTTCAGAATATGTTTTAGATCTCCCTTGCAGTGGAGTTGGGCAATGTTTCCATTGCGTGTAATTAAATACAGTTTTGGGACTGCTCACTCTATGTATGAAATGGTGCCCATAGCAATTATAGCAAAACATATCACAATAATTTTCTTTAAATTGGTAAACATCTTCGGTTTCAAAGACAGTATAATATTGCAATTCAGTCATCATAGAATCAACTGTTTTCACATCCCAATCATCAGAAACAATGCCTGGTATCACTAAACCATTCATTGGTAATTTGAACACATACGGTATTTGAATAACTTCCGTGGGACCGTACATATCAAACATTACTTTGTCCCAAACAATCCCATCAGGAATTGGCACTGCGGAGATGTTGACAAAGGATAAGTCTCTTCGGACTTTATGTGAAGAGAAATGTGGTTTCAAAACCTCTTCCACCAGTTCAACTGTTGATCTTTCAGGTAAAAAATGACCATGTATTAACAAGAAGAAGGTAATGACAAAACCAATTCAAAGTAGAAAGGCCAGGACAGTCAAAGAGAGCCAAAGATAATTCCATGGAAAGGTAAAATAAATTTCTTTAAGCCAGTTTGTTAGTTTACATGTACTTGACAAATCAGCTGTCGAAGAGGCGAATGAGTCTGAGAAATCATCGTTGAAGTCAGCAAAATAACCAGAGGCAGTTCGTGCAAATGGGGGAGCCATTGTCAGTGGTGGAGTTGGTGTTTCCTACGGTGGCACACTATAGATAGCACCATCCGTTTGGTTTGAACTCGAATTGACTTAGTCAAATGTTTCTAAATTAGTTGATGTTAATGGAACTAATGCAAGATCATCTTCCACCTTCCCCGTGCTCGGAGA